>NW_027142483.1:594065-681565 GCF_026170545.1 Melanerpes formicivorus | reverse complement strand
GCTTCAGGCCAGTTGAACAAGGCCTTGCTTGTGAGGGTGCCAGTTCACTACTAGGCTATAATAACAGAAAAAATGCTGTTTCACTCTGCATTAGTCCAGTTGTTCAGTCAAGCAACTGCATCAGATAAAACCAAAGTATCAGATATTTCCTTTTGACCTAGACTGAAGAGTAAGTGTACAGTTCATCAACTACCCTTATGGCCAGGGCTAAAACCTGAGTAAACCTAAATGTGTCTTTTCTATCACCTTTCTTTGCATTAAACAAGTGAACATTTTGCCTGTAAAGATCAAGTTTTATTTGTCACATTAGGAGTTCAAAAGAGACCAAGTAGCCATCCAAAGAAGAGGCTGCCCTCCTAGATCTGGTGCAACAAAACCAACCAAACAAAACCAAAACAACAGCAACCACCACCAAAAAAAAACCCACCAAATATGGACTTGTTCTGGTATATCAGTATTTGTCTGATAAGTTCTTAGGGATGTGAAGTTGGAAATGCCCTTAATGTTTCTCTCCTTACCAGCTATAATTTCTTATTCTCATGTTGCCATGGCTGATGGGGGGCATGGCTTTTGAAAATTGCTTCCTGAAATGTAGGGAGAGATGATACCCAAAAGGAAATGTGCCAGATTCTGAGTAGAAGAAAAGCACTGTAATTTGCCTAATTCAGTTAAGTATCTGGCTCAGCTAATGTAAAAAGCCACACAGTGGCTGACACCAGTGATGGGGTCTGAGGCTCAGGCTCAGATGTCCATCTGTGTTTAGGTGATCCACTGACCAACATGGTTGTATGATTTCCCCAGGCAAGCTGTCTAGGCAGTCAGCCAGCACAGCTAACTGCCTTGAACTCTAGACCACTGATTAACTACCCATTTACAGCTAGCTTGATGGAGGGTGATTTTTGACTTGAGTTTAATTTCAAGCATGCAGGGCTGTAGCAAGCTGTCTAACTGCTCTTTTCCCATACCTTGTAAATCAGCCAAAAATATATGATTCCCTGTGGATGAAGTTGCTGTGCTATTGTATTCTGTTCAACTCCATCCTGTTCTATGCTCATTACCTTAATACTTGAATACATCCAGCTGCTCTATATGACTGTCATATTTGGAGGTTCTTTCGTCTTCCCAGGGGAGGAAGGACAGATAAAGGGCTATTTTGGTTTTGGAATGTGAGTTTATGTTAAACAGAGAGGATAAAGTGAGATGGAGGCTATAAAAAGCAGTTTTTAAAAGTCCTGTTTTCCCCAGAGAGTACATTCTACTTTGAGAAAGCTTTTTGTTTCCCTCTTGCAAAAATGTATTTCACCATCACTTTCACCCTTCCAGAAGAGTGAAAGTATATATCTCATAATTTCAGCTAATTATGATACGCCTTGGAACCCTAGAATGTTTAAAAGAGAGTGATGTGCACTTTAAACTTGATTCAGCACCTTCTTTGAAGCCAATATAAACAACAGAGAATGCAGCTGATAACTGCTCCTGATTGGCACGCTGCGTTCTGTGCCACTTAGCATTTCTGATAGTGAGACAGCTTAGTTCCAGATCTGCTTTGCTATTGCTGAGATGAGAAATGATGAAGACAGCTGGAAATGGGGTTATTGTTTACCATGCTGCAGATAATACAAAGCAGTAGCTGCATGTGAGTCTCCATCATATGCAGTTTTTCATGGGTGGATTAAAAGCACTTTGAGATACATGTAAGCATTCATTTTTCACCAAATGAGGCTAAAATGTGGCTATGTGCTCCTTCTGCAGGCTTCCCATCGCTCTGAAGACCTGAGAGGAGGCAGAATATGACTGTTGAGAGCAAGTGTTTGGAATCCAGCTTCTTTCACCTGCTCGGAGTCTCCTCTGAATCCCACTCCCTCAGTGGGACTGACTGCAGTTTGTCCTGCGTCAGTGACAGAGATGTTAAAAATGGCAAAAATGGTTCAATTACTACCTATGGGCTTTACAGGGCTGCCACAAGGTGAGACTATGAACAGTGTGTGCTCCTTGCACCATGCTCATGTGAGCAATTGTAACAGATAAACAAGGTTTAAAGACTTTGAGGCCAAGAGCAGATCTCTGAACAATGCAGCTCTAGAAAGCATTCAAAAAAGTCTCAAAGAAAGAGCTTCTTGCAAGTCCCTCTTTCCAAGCCTCCTACAGAAACCTTCCACAATTTAAAGACAGCAAGCATAGAAACAAGAAAGAAATCCAAAATGCAGTTAATGCTACTCAATGCTTAGCTACCTTTTGGCCTTCTATGAGGAGAGGCTGAGGGAGCTGGGGTTGCTTAGCTTGGGGAAGAGGAGGCTCAGGGGAGACCTTATTACTGTCTACAACTGCCTGAAGGGAGATTGTAGCCAGGTGGGAATTGGTCTCTTTTCCCAGGCAAGCAGCACCAGAACAAGAGGACACAGTCTCAAGCTGCACCTGGGGAGGTTTAGGCTGGATGTTAGGAAGAAGTTCTTCACAGAAAGAGTGATTGCCCATTGTAATGGGCTGCCCAGGGAGGTGGTGGAGTCACCATCCCTGGAGGTGTTTAGGAAGAGACTTGATGGGGTGCTTGGTGGCATGGTTTAGTTGATTAGATGGTGTTGGATGATAGGTTGGACTCGATGATCTCGAAGGTCCGGTCCATTCCATTCCATTCCATTCCATTCCATTCCATTCCATTCCATTCCATTCCATTCCATTCCATTCCATTCCTTCTTCCACCTCCTGATATGTTAAATGCTTTCTCCTGTGCAACTAGCTGACTCTGGAGTATTCACAGACAGAAAACTTTGTGAAATCAGATAGCTTTAAAAAAAAACCACCCTAAAACCTGGAGGTTCTTGATCAATTCCATCCAGTTCAGACCCTTGTATTTGTTGTTCTAGTGAAATATTTGCACCATAAATTACAGCTCAAAAAGTTGGAACATCTGCAAAAACAAACTGAACATTGTGTTTTAGTTTTATTTCTTCTGAATCTCTCTTTGATTAGCTTTCCAGTGAAGAGCCTCACTGGGAGCAGGAGAAGGTATCTCTCTCTTTTCATCAAGCAGTTTATGTTTAGTTATTTACTACCAGCTGTTCATCTTGAGACTTAGGAAGGTTCTCAGGGATCTGTGAGTGTGTGGTAGGTAATAAATCTGCCAAAGATTATCGAAGTTTGTGTATTTTAGCATACTGTGATGTGACCTTAATCTCTTTAAGTCTGAAGAAAAAGAAACTCTGTCTCTTAAAAAAAAAGATCTATTGTGTACATGAAGATAATGCTGTTCATGATTTCATTCTGATATCCAACCTTTTTTTTCCCCCCTTTTCTTTTCTCTTTCCTGGTGGATTCATGGTATATGCTACAGAAAGGTCAAAGAGGAGATACATCTTTGTATTCTCCAGTTAGACAAAAGCAGGTATTTTCAGTTTGCTGCAACTGCTTCACAGCATCTTGAGATTCTTGTGGCTCTGGGCAACCTAATCTAGTGTGAGGGGTCCCTGCCCATGGCAGGGGGATTGGAACTGGATCATCCTTGAGGTCTCTTCCAACCCTGACAAGTCTGTGATTCTAATATTTACAAACCTTTCACTGTCTAGATCCTCATTCTGCACTGAATGCAGTGAAAACACAGACTTACACCAGCTGAGAATCTTTTGCAGGCAATAAAGCCAAATCTTTAATTCTGAAGCATCCAATAATCTCTTTAGTAATATTCTTACAAACAACATAGAAGTCTAATCTGATGGAGGTATAGTAACTCTTTTAGCACCACAGGTTTTACCATTACTTGCTCAAAACTAATATCTGAAGCAAGAACTCTGTTTCTAAATGTGAATAAGAGTGTGCTATGTGTTGAGGAAAACTGTTGTGCTTAGCTAACAGATCTCAAAAGACCTGGAATCGTGGCTAAGAGTGATTCTTTTGGAAGCTGCCCTTTTAAAATGATAATTAGGACATATAAATGCAAAGTATCATTTACAAAACACTTGCCCAAAGCAAAAATTATTAGTGTTTGTTTGCATTGCTGTCAAGGATATCCAGATATGCATTATATTATACATTCTGATCCTAGGTTTAGTGCAACAGCAGAGGATTTACTGCCTTCCTGTTTTTAAAAGCAAGAGTGATGCTCAATCAAGTATTATTTGTTCCAAAGGATGGATACAACAATGACAACAGAGAACTAGTCCCACACCACTGGTTAGACCCCAGAAAACCCTGCCCTTGAAGCATAAGTTGTAGATGAATGTGTCTGCTGGTGTTACACATTTGGCAGTGCATCTTTGTCATCTGTACTTTTTATTCCTGCAGCTCTCAAGAATGCTATGGCTTTGGTCATGAAATATTTCTCCTGTCGTATAGCTGGCTGAGCTTTTTCTGTTGAACTCTAGGTGAACCAGTTCACTGAAGCTGCCTAAAGCTAAGCAGAATTCAGAACTGAGTGCACCTTTAAAATGCACATCTTCTGCCTAATAGGATGGGAATAGAAAGCCAAAACCCTTTGTAAAAGGAAGAGGTGGCATTTACTATCCTGCATAGCCTCCACACAGGGAAGCTTAAGCCAACCGTACAAAACACTGAGGAACAAGTTCTTCAGGCATCTCCCGGGACCATTCTGACATAGTGCTTTGAAACTGGAATTTAGAATTAGAGTGACTTTCTTATTCCAAGTGTCTGCAGGGTGATTTCTTACTAGAATGGCAGTAAGCACCTTCTTCATAACCACAGTAAAAGTCCTTTTCCAGGGAGTGGGAGACCGCGTTTCCATAACTCCTGTATCCACCGAAAGACTAAAAGCAGTTTTCAGTCTTCCCATCTTGAAGAGGTGCTTTACATGCCTCCAGGGAATTAAGAACTGTCTACTGCAGATCTTTAAGAATAGTAAACTTCTGTTAATTTCTATCATTTTCCAGATCACTTTACTGTTTGCAAAAGGTGTGGCTGGATTGCTTCTGTTGAGGAATGCTAAGCAATTCTGTGTTTGCTTAGTCTGTAAGGAAATGTGTCAGTTCACCAACATGTGGGCTTCTCCACAACATTGAGCCTCTAATGGTGCTGCAACAGCTGTTAATCTTGGTGCCTTAGTAGTTTCTTCCACAAAGTGAAAAACAGACACAAAAAAAAGCACTAGGGAACAGACAAAGTGATGCTATTCAAAGCCTCTATAAAGGAAGTGTTCTTCACTCCCTGGCAGCCAATGTTTTTGTGTTGTGCATTGGCAAGAAGTGGGGTTTTGATGTATAACAATTCTCTTCTATTACCTTTAGCACCAGAGGTGTGTCAGCAGCTTCTTCCCCTAATTCACGTTTGCAGGACTATCCAGAAGAAATTGCAGTGTTCCTCATGGACAGCCTGCAGCCAGTTGTGGTCCTGCTCCATAAAACCTGACACTTGTAACAGATAGCTGATACAAACCAGCACTTCAAACTTGATTTTCTCCATCTCCTGTGAATCAGAAGGAATGCTTTGTTACATTCAACGTGTCTAGCTACTACATTATTGTTATATTATTACTTATCATTTGTTTTCCAGCAGTCCTAGAGGCACTCAGGATACCTGAGCTCCACTGAACAACGCACTCTGCAAACAAAATTATGGTCCCTGCTGAAACAGGACATAATTTAAGAACTTGTGTCCCAAGGGATACTGCAAAGCTAAAATGAATTAACCCAATTGCTTGAAATTAAATTCTGCTTGTTAAAACAGACTAAACCCTATAGGTTCCCACTTAGAAATAATGTGCTTCTGCTCACTAGCATTCAAAAACTGGCAGAGTTAATTACAACTTTCTCCTGTGTTCATTTTGCAGATTTCAGCATCCAGCCCAACACAGCTGAATGCATTCAGCCAGAATCTCACCAGAAGGAAAAGCAAGTCACTGTCTTTTCAGAGCATGAGACTGCAGATTCTGGACATGCAGGAAGATTGGGTGTCTGTGTTTAGCCTGTACCCAGGGCTAAACTCTAACACGAATCCTCCCCAGCTGAGAAAGGAAATTGGGAATGGAGCTGAAGTGAAAACAGGACTTCCAGCTGTCTAGATTTGTATGACAGTTTGTGAGTACAGTTGCCATGGGTGTGACAGATGTTTGGAATGGCAGTCAGGTAAGCAGAGCACTTGAAAATGTTACTTTTAGGAGAAACTATGATAAGCATGGATTAAAAACTAGTCCAGAACAACCTAAGATGGGAAAATATTAACAGATATGATATAATGAAGGGAAGCAGAGCTTAATGCAGGGCTCAGAACTCAGTGAGAGGCTTTTGGCTCATTTCAGTGGGATTTGGAACAATCCCAAAGTACACATCAACACAGATAATTGCACCTATATTTATTTCTTCTGGGGAAGAAGAAAAAGAGAAAGGAAAAAAAAGAGAAAGAAAAAAAAAAGGAAAAAAGAAGCATAACAAGAGAAATCAAAGCCACAGAAAATCTCATGCAGACTCTAGAGCATTGTTCAGAGAGAGTCTTATCACTAAGGTACTATATAACACTGTGTAAATACATCCCCTGGTATTTGTTTGGTCTGGGGATATATGCTGAATTGCATATGTGCTGCAGAGTCTTTTCTGCCAGAGCCAAAGTGTTTCCCAACTGCAATCTATGAACTTTTCCTGGCTTCATTGCATCCCATACCTCAGTTCTTAGAAGATAAAAGCTAATACACATTCTAATTTTATTGGAGTTTTTAAATGTGTTATCCATTTTATGCTGAAGTTGATACTAGATCACAGAGTTGTGTTACAGCCTTACAAACCTCATAGTATATATCCAAAAGAAAATGATAGCAAGGACAGTCTCAAGCTGCTCCAGGGGAGGTTTAGGTTCGATGTGAGGAGAAAGTTCTTCACAGAGAGAGTTGTTAGCCATTGGAATGTGCTGCCCAGGGAGGTGGTGGAGTCACTGTCCCTGGAGGTGTTCAAGAGGGGATTGGAGGATGCACTTGGTGCCATGGTCTAGTAGTCATGAGGTCTGTGGTGACAGGTTGGACTTGATGATCTTTGAAGTCTTTTCCAACCTTGGTGATTCTATGATTCTATGATTTTATGACATAATTACTCAGTTAGGTAACACTGAGTTAGGTCTTGCTCTGGACTAAAGTCACTGCTTCTATAACCTGAATATGCCAGGCTGGAGCATGACTTTTTTTAGGATTCATGAAGTTTAGGACATGGTAAAATGCACAAAATGCTATCTATGTGCACTTAACTATGCACAAAGGCTTACTCACACTCAAATGATAGATACAGTATTAGTTCCTCTCAAGGCAGTGTATTTTGTGTTTAATAAGCCATTTTCTTCATCCCCTGGGTCTCTGTGTAGTTCCAAATTGCCAAGAGGAAATTTCGAGGAGGACTTCTGAATACCTATAAAGGTATTCATAGCATGAGGCAGGAGAACTTGAAGAAGAAGAGAGCCATGTTCCAACCAGAGATACTTTTCAAGAGCAAAGATATTGAGAGCTTTAGTGTCAGTTACAGGCAAGGGAATCAAATCCTTGTCAGCATGGTATGAAATGACATGCATGCTTTTGTCTCACTGACTGAGATTTTTATCAAGTCTTGCATCTGGAAGAAGTGAAGGCAGTGAGGAACATTCTACATAATTCCCCAAAACAAAGCTACTATCTAGTCATTGTATAGAAAATCAGCATAAATAATTTCATCTGTTTATTCATCTGAGTTATCTCTCTGACATTAACCTGGGAGCTAAATGAGTATTTCCAGTCTCAAAGCGTCAGTTTGTTGTGCAGGTCAAAGACTAAAAGTATTCTTACATCCATCTCAGCACTCCATAATTCTACATCTTATATTATATGCATTGTGGAAAGCTAATTTCCAAGTAAAGACCAGCATTTCACAACTGCTAGTGGGTAATTATGGGAGTGTATACGTGCACTGTGGTGTAATAAGTCTGCCAAAGCAAAGTGGGAAAATCATAGTCTATCCTGACTAAGAATAACGTTAGCGTTTCCACCAAATCCACAATCCTGTATCCAAACACTTCACAGCTTCAGCCCAACACGCTTAAAAGCTTTGAGTGTGATGGGCTCATAGGCTAAAGGAAAAAGTACTAAAAAAGAAAAGGATGTCCTTTGTAGAGAGAGCCAAAGTGCTTCTCTTTATAACTGGAAGTAACACAGGAGTAGGGCCAGGCCCACAGAAATTATTAAGCAGTTGGTATCAAATGAGTATCATAGAACCATAGAATCAATAAGGTTGGAGAAGACCTCAAAGATCATCAAGTCCAACCTGTCACCCAACACCTCATGACTACTAAACCGTGGCCTCAAGTGCCACATCCAATCCCCTCTTGAACACCTCCAGGGATGGTGACTCCACCACCTCCCTGGGCAGCACATTCCAATGGCTAACAACTCTCTCTGTGACGAACTTTCTCCTCACCTTGAGCCTAAACCTCCCCTGGCACAGTTTGAGACTGTGTCCTCTTGTTCTGGTGCTGATTGCCTGGGAGAAGAGAACAACCCCCTCCTGGCTACAACCTCCTTTCAGGCAGTTGTAGACAGCAATACAAGGTCTCCCCTGAGCCTCCTCTTCTCCAGGCTAAACAATCCCAGCTCCCTCAGCCTCTCCTTGTAGGGCTTGTGCTTGAGGCCTCTCCCCAGCCTTGTTGCCCTTCTCTGCACACATTCAAGGGTAGTGTCCTGCTTATGGCTTATGTGATGAACACTGTGCTGCAATAAATGTGCAGCCCTGGTTTATATCATCATATATGCATTGTTACAGGCATGCATGCAACTTTCTGCATGGTGGAACTTTATTGTATGTTTAAGGAAATCCAACAGTTCATGAACATATCACTCATCAGAGTGACTGTTAGCCCACAGTTGTACCACCCAGGGAAATAATTTAGTTCATATCTATCAACACAGCAAAGGTGTAAGGGCTTTGTGGTGTGAGAAGAAAAGTAGAGGGAAATCACAGAATGGTCTGGGTTGGGAGAGACCTCCAATGGTCACTTAGTCCAACCTCCTCTGCAGTAAGCAGGGGCATCCTCAACTAGATGGCTTCCCCCATCTTTGCACTTTCAGGTGGCTGAAGTGTATATATATATATATATATATATATATATGTAAATAAGTTGCATCCATAAACTGCTTACGTGGTCAGAGCCATACACTATTGAGGTTTCCAAATTAAAAGCATGATTTGTCTATTATATATGCTTACTGAAGAAAAGAAAGTCAGTCAGTGCCCAGTGTTTAAATGGAAGCTTTGAAGTATCAGTGGAAAAACCTTGTGGGCTTTTTAAGTGGTTTTGGTCCTGCATGGTTTGCACACCACATGTTTTTTTCTGTGTCAGCCCAGGCTGATCTTCCAAGTGAAGATAAAGGCAATCAAAATGTTGAGGCATTGCCTGGACAAGGATCAAAACTGCCTGGAATCAGTTTTCCTTAGAGACCATTCAGCCCTTTCAGGTTCCAGTCTAAATGCTAGGAAGTTCATGCCTCAATACAGATGAGTTGATATGCCATGACCCCTGTAGATCAGCCTTTCAGTTTTGGACTGTAATAAAAATAAGCACAAGGGAATTTTTATTCAGAGTCATGGAGCTTTTCTCACCTCCTATTCTGCCATTTGACTTGTTCTAAGGGCTATCTGCTGGCTGATGCACACAGATATCCTCTTCAGTTCCATATTTTAACTCATTTTGCTCCAAGCTGGGATACAATCACCAATTTTTCCCTGTAAAACTTGATTTCCACCTCATGCTATGATAAAAGCAAACCAAAGAGACTTCTCTGACTTCTTCTGTAAGCAACTGGGGGATTGGTACTTACAAGGAAGAATGATACACACTGTACAGAGATGAACAAAATTCTCCCACTTCTAATCATTTTAATTCCTCAAACTCTGCAACAAGGCTGGTGAGAGGCCTTGAGCACAAGCCCTATGAGGAGAGCCTGAGGGAGCTGGGATTGCTTAGCCTGGAGAAGAGGAGGCTCAGGGGTGACCTCATTGCCCTCTACAACTACCTGAAAGGTGGCTGTAGCCAGGAAGGAGTTGGTCTCTTCTCTCAGGCAAACAGCACCAGAACAAGAGGACACAGTCTCAAGCTGCACCAGGGGAAGCTTAGGCTTGAGGTGAGGAGAAAGTTCTTCACTGAGAGAGTCATTAGTCATTGGAATGGGCTGCCCAGGGAGGTGGTTGAGTCGCTGTCCCTGGAGGTGTTCAAGAGGGGATTGGATGTGGCACTTGGTGCCATGGTCTAGTCATGAGGTCTGTGGTGACAGGTTGGACTTGATGATCCTCAAGGTCTCTTCCCCTGGGCAATTGATTCCACCCCATCACAGTCTCAAGCTGTGCCAGGTTTAGGCTGGATGTTAGGAAGAAGTTCTTCATAGAAAAAGTGGTTTGCCATTGGAATGTGCTGCCCAGGGAGGTGATGGAGTCACCATCCCTGGAGGTGTTTAGGAAGAGTCTGGATGGAGTGTTTGGAGCCATGGTTTAGTTGATTAGATGGTGTTGGATGATAGGTTGGACTCGATGATCTCAAGGGTCTTTTCCAACCTGGTTAATTCTATTCTTCTATTCTTCTATCCTATCCTATCCTATCCTATCCTATCCTATCCTATCCTATCCTATCCTATCCTATCCTATCCTATCCTATCCTATCCTATCCTATCCTATCCTACTCTACTCTACTCTATCCTATTCTATTCTATAAAGTCACCATGTTTTATTTAACACTTTTTTTTTTTTTCCTGTTATTTAGGGCTACTACAAAAAAATGTCTGTCCTGTAAGGAGGGATTTGGCCACGTGGTTCTCCTTATCATCAGTGAGATCAGATGGCGAACTCGCTGCCTTGACTTTGGGTATTTATGGATATGTGTACACATACTGCTGTGTTTCACTGGAGCTGTTACTCTCTGAGGAACAAGAAAGCTTATCAGTGCCTGGAAATCTGCTAGTGCTTGCTGAATTTTTCAGCAGAGTGTTTCAGTCAGGCAAATTTTGATCCACCAGTGATTTCACTGCACGTGTACCTTCGTTATTCACTCTTCTGCTCTATGGAAGATTATTTTGAGCGCTTGGGGAATGAATGCTCATTTTTCAAGCAAATCATTGCTAAAATAAGTCATTCACATATGTTAATAGTTAAGGTCTCTTCAAAAAGAGAGATATGCAAACACCACTATGTGAGCTAGAAGATTATTAATCAAGCTCTGCGAACAAAAGGTGATGAATTTTCACAGTCACCAACAAAGAACTAATGGAGAAGTGTCTCTGCCATTTGCAAGATTATTTGACACAATCATTATGAGCATGCAGAATAACTTTGTGTTGAAAGCAGGACTACTTGCAACATAAAGAACTATTCTCCTAAATAGTCCCCCACAAACACCTTACTGTAGGCCAGTAGAGGATCTAGTTAAGAGCTCCTTAGTCTTTTCTCTACAGCTGACAGGAATCAGATGAAGTCTGTAACAGAAAAACCCAGGCAAAGCCATAGCTCAGAGGTGTTCCTGTACCCAGCTCTTGGCACCACCAAAGGTTGCACTCTGTACAATTGCTCCATTTCACAAACTGGTGCATTAGCTACATTTGCTGCTGGATAATTCACATGCTGCCTTCTGCTGACTCTCCCAAGAAAGCTCTGACTGACAGGTGAAGTGCAGAACATCTCCTTGGAGAGAATAGTTTTAAACCTCTGCTACATTTGCTCAATGAAGCTTAGTCAGAGTTGTTCATTGAAGTGACTTTGTACTAAGCAGTGGCTGTGAAGCTGATTCAAGAGTAAAAACCACTGCATGTTATCACCATTTGTAGTCAATACTAACTGACCTCCTAAAGGCACAATACCTCAATATAGGCTCCAAAATCAACCTTGACTCACTGAATGAAAATGCACCTGAGGGTTTCTTAATTACTTAAGTTTTACAAATTCCAGCAAGCTCAGCATGAGTGATAAATGCTTGGGATATGTTTAAGAAGGACATTGAGACACTTGAACGTGTCCAGAGAAGGGCAATGAGGCTGGGGAGAGGCCTTGAACACAAGCCCTATGAGGAGAGGCTGAGGGAGCTGGGATTGTTTAGCCTGGAGAAGAGGAGGCTCAGGGGTGACCTCATTGCCCTCTACAACTACCTGAAAGGTGGTTGTAGCCAGGAAGGGATTGGTCTCTTCTCCCAGGAAACCAGCACCAGAACAAGGGGACACAGTCTCAAGCTGCACCAGGGGAGGTTTAGACTCGAGGTGAAGAGGAGGAGGTTCTTCACCGAGCGAGTCATTCGACATTGAAACGGGCTGCCCAGGGAGGTGGTTGAGTCACTGTTCCTGGAGGTGTTCAAGAAGGGATTGGATGTGGCACTTGGTGCCATGGTCTAGTCATGGGGTCTGTGTTGATAGGTTGGACTTGATGATCCTCGAGGTCCTTTCCAACCTAAGTTATACTGTGATACTGTGATGTGAATATCAGGAAACTTTTACTGAGATGTGATAGGATCCTCAAGTGACCAGAGTGGAACTACATCCCCCCTGATTTTCTTTTGAAAACACTGAGCCAGATGACACTGGCTCTAAAAATAACCTTGTTTAAATTCAAAACTCACAAAACTAAAAGGAAAGCAAACAAACAGAACAGACCAAACCAAACAAAACCAATAATAACCAAACAAATAACCTCCCATCTCCTTCCCCTAAACTAAACCGGAGTAACTTTCTCTTCAAATACAGAAAGCTCAGTGCTTCAGGGGTAGTAAATGAAAGTACCAAAGAGAAACCTGTCACTTGTAACAGTATCTTTGTAAGATAAGTCCTTTCCTCCTTTCCAGGTGACTAACTTCCTTATTATGAGCAAGGCTTAGCTATGTGTCTTCTTCCTTTTGCAGACCAGAGAGGTAATTCCTCACAGGAGCATGTCAGCTGGCTTACTGCTATCCATGCCTGCCTCTTCAGGCAATGCTGATGCTTTATCAGAGAATCTTAGATCCCCCCAAGATGCTCACTCTGACCCTGCCAGCAGCTTTCAAGTTAAGGCACATGAGTAGTTTCCCTCTCTGCTGCCCATTTCCACGCCCATGTGCAGGAGTTACACAACAAACTGAAAGCAAACACATTAAATGTTTTGCCCTGTGTGTCAAGGTGTCTGAATGTTTACTCAGGACCCAAACATCCAAACAGACCTAGTGTGAAGGATGAAAAATTCAACCAAAGTCACAAACCCCCACCCTCCCCCCCAAAAAAAAACCCCACAAAAACAAATGCTTGTTTGACTGGTGTCCAAACACAACACATTAACACTGCAACTAATGTCTTATGTCCTGGATATAT
Organism: Melanerpes formicivorus; assembly: GCF_026170545.1. Classification (NCBI taxonomy): domain Eukaryota; kingdom Metazoa; phylum Chordata; class Aves; order Piciformes; family Picidae; genus Melanerpes; species Melanerpes formicivorus. Next base: position 668,301 of record NW_027142483.1, on the reverse strand, counting down.
CTTCACCAGCACCATGCGTGCTCACAGGATATTCTGGGTAGTAATGAATTACTTGCTTTTGCATAAACATGTAGAAACCAACACCCTCCCTTCCCTCTCATCATGTTCTCATAGAATCATAGAATCAAGCAGGTTGGAAAAGACCTCAGAGTCATCAAGTCCAACCTATTACCTAATATCTAACACCCCCTGACAACTAAAGCATGGCTCCAAGTGCCACATCTCTTTGGGTTATTTCTCATCCTAATAACCTCATCTGAGTTTTTCTTTCTTTAAATCAGTTCTGCTCCATACACAGCGCTGACATACATATAAAGTACTTATGAAAGCACAATCACATGCTAGGAAAGTCTGAGAGCTGCAGTTTACTGGGTTGCCATTTGTATTTTCTTTCCAGCTTTCAAGAATCAACTGTATAACATAGAATTCCACAGTGCTGAAGACTTAGAGAATCCAAGAATATCAGAGAAACAGCAGTAAAAGATTGAAAACCAGGAAACTCCAGGTTGGTTTATAACAAGGGAAAGAATCATAGAATGATTTGTGTTGGAAGAGACCTTAAAGATGATCTAGCTCAAATCCCTTGCCGTGGGGAGGTGCAGACTTGGGTTGATCAAAGCCCCATTCAGCCTGGCTTTGGTCACTGCCAGGGTTGGATCCTCCACAGCTACTCTAGACAACTTGTTCCAGCATCTCACCAAGCTAAATATCAGTTTCTGGTGGCTATTGTAGATTTTTCAGGCTTACATGGGGACTGGATTCTGACTGGTCTTTTTTTTAGCTCACCTCTAAGTTATGTTTTAGCTTTGTAAGTCTGAATCTCACTCTTGATGTTTTATTATCTTCAGCTCTTTTGCTTTGCTTCATGTTGCACTGCTTTCTGGGAACGGTGATACTGTTCCAGAGCTAAACTGCAATTCATTTTTTATAACATCCCTATCAGACACTTCTTGATGTGGCAAGAGGAATAATAAAGCAGTGTGTTATCACTTAAACAACTAGTCCCAGCCAGTAGGACAGTGCTTGATTACCCCTGGGAAGATTGCTATTTAAATAGACAGAGGAAAATAAGGGTTTATAAATATATATAGATATATATATTTATACTTCATCTCTATGTTTTTAATCTATGAAGCTCTTTTCTTTTTCATTTTACCAAACAGTGGCTAAATACTCAGCCATGGGTTTACAGTTAGAATAAACCTTTATTAGAATAAACCAAACCAGGTTGGAAGAGACCTTCAAGATCATCGTGTCCAACCCATCAACCAATCCAACCCACCCAAACAGCTAACCCATGGCACCAAGCACCCCATCAAGTCTCCTCCTGAACACCTTCAATGACGGCGACTCCACCACCTCCCCGGGCAGCCCATTCCAATGGGCAATCACTCTTTCTGTATAGAAATTCTTCCTAACATCCAACCTGAACCTCCCCTGGCGCAGCCTGAGACTGTGTCCTCTTGTTCTGGTACTGGCTGCCTGGGAGAAGAGACCATCATCAGCCTGTCTACAACCTCCCTTCAGGTAGTTGTAGAGAGTGATAAGGTCACCCCTGAGTCTCCTCTTCTCCAGGCTGAGCAACCCCAGCTCCCTCAGTCTTTCCTCACAGGGCTGTGTTCCAAACCCCTCACCAACTTTGTTGTTCTTCTCTGGACTTGTTCCAGCAAGTCAACCTCCTTCCTAAACTGAGGGGCCCAGAACTGGACACAGTACTCGAGGTGTGGCCTAACCAGTGCAGTATACAGGGGCAGAATGACCTCCCTGCTCCTGCTGGCCACACTGTTCCTGATGCAGGCCAGGATGCCATTGGCCCTCTTGGCTGCCTGGGCACACTGCAGGCTCATGTTCAGCCTACCGTCGACCAGCACCCCCAGGTCCCTCTCTGCCTGGCTGCTCTCCAGCCACTCTGACCCCAGCCTGTAGCACTGCATGGGGTTGTTGTGGCCAATGTGCAGAACCCGGCACTTGGATGTTATACACTCCTGTATCCACAACTTGCAAGCTTACTAGAAAATGTCTTGCAGATTTTGATAATAAATTCTTTTTACAACCCTTCCCTAGGATTCTTAATGTGACCACCACGTTTGCATACTGTATATCAAAATCAAATCAGACAGTTAAAGCACTTTTGGCCCTACTACAAACACACCATAATAAAAATTAGCCGTTAAGGATTAAGTCTTGGATCCATCAGAGCAGTTAACCACATACATAATCTCGTGGAATTTATCAGTTCAACACATAATTAAGTCTTTTACTGGACTCTAGATTGTAACAGCAAATGAGGAGGAGATATTTAAACAGGCTCCACTGATTTGTTTTGGTTTGGTTTTAGTTTAAGATGCAGGATTCACTTGCTAAAACTGCATTTAAATGTCTTTCCATCCTGGATATTGTATGTTTGGTAGCTGTGGTGTACACAAGGCTTCACTTCAAAAGCTGAAACATATCATCAGCATCCTATAGAAATAAGTGGACTGAAGTAGGAGGTTCCACTTGAAAGTCCTAAATGGTATGTACTGCAGGTCCCACTGAGTGTCTGATAGACTTGGCCCTTCCTCTGTTGTACAGAGAAGAATATTCAAAACCCCAAAGGTATATTGTTTCAGAAAGTCCAGTTTTAAGGTTTTCACTCCTCAAATGAATAACTTCCAGATAAAGATGCTTAACCTTCTGAAGTAAGCCGACCTTCATAGCCTGACCTTCTCATATGCACTAAATGGGATACTCCAACACACAGAATTACACAGAATCACCAAGGTTGGAAGAGACCTCAAAGATCATCAAACCCAACCTGTCACCACAGAACTCATGACTAAACCATGGTACTAAGTGCCATGTCCAATCCCCTCTTGAACACCTCCAGGGATGGTGACTCCACCACCTCCCTGGGCAGCACATTCCAATGGCTAATGACTCTCTCAGTGAAGAACTTTCTCCTCACCTCGAGCCTAAACTTCCCTGGATGCACAGTCACCTACAAGGTGCACTGAGGTTGCAAAGACATAAAACACCCATGGTGACTTTCACATCAGTAAAATTTGTCCTAATGGTCTTATGTTAGCAAATAATTGAAGTCAAGCCAGGATTTCAAGCTACAATCTCATATCCATGCTGTATATCTTACATTACTCCAATATATTGAAGACATTGAAGCACTTCTGACAGGTTGGACTTGATGATCTTTGAGGTCACTTCCAACCTTGGTGATTCTGTGATTCTGACCAATTTAAATTTCAGGAATTCCACAAGGGCAGGAAGTCTTCCCCATCATTCTCACTTTCTAGAAAGTTAAGTTTATATAAAGCATCTTTCCATGCCCGTGAAAGCCATCACAGCCAGGATTTCAGTGCATTTTGTAACGGCAGAAGCCAGTTTGAACCATTTGAACTTTTATTAGTGGAAAAAATTGTAGTGGAATTCAGATGACTGAATGCAAACCCAGATTGCAGAGGCATTCCAATTGCATGTGACTTCCCTCCACATGTCTTAGAAAAAATGCAGTCACAGTTTTCTTGGATTATTTTGGTGGCCATAATATTACCAGGAGTAAAATTGCCATGACAGCTTGGTCCATAGAGCTGCCAAACAGAAAGGGACCTGGGGGTGCTGATTGACAGCTGCCTGAACATGAGCCAACAGTGTGCCCAAGTGGCCAAGAAAGCCAATGGCATCCTGGCCTGCATCAAGAATAGTGTGGCCAGCAGGAGCAGGGAAATCATTGTGCCCCTGTGCTCAGCACTGGTTAGGCTACACCTTGAGTCCTGTCTCCAGTTCTGGGCCCTTCAATTTAAGAAGGACATTGAGACACTTGAGTGTGTCCAGAGAAGGGCAAGGAGACTGGGGAGAGACCTTGAGCACAAGCCCTGTGAGGAGAGGCTGAGGGAACTGGGATTGTTTAGCCTGGAGAAAAGGAGGCTCAGGGGTGACCTTATTGCTGTCTACAACTACCTGAAGGGAGGTTGTAGCAGGAGGGAGTTGGTCTCTTGTCCCAGACAATCAGCACCAGAACAAGAGGACACAGTCTCAAGTTGCACCAGGGGAAGTTTAGGCTTGAGGTGAGGAGAAAGTTCTTCCCAGAGAGAGTTGTTAGCCATTGGAATGTGCTGCCCAGGGAGGTGGTGGTGTCCCCATCCCTGGAGGTGTTCAAGAGGGGATTGGACTTGGTGCCATGGTTTAGTCATGAGGTCTGTGGTGAGAGGTTGGACTTGATGATCTTTGAGGTCTCTTCCAACCATGGTGATTCTGTGATCTTCTGTGATCTGTTTTCATTGCAGAACCTTTGCATTACATCTCTGTTAAAGCTGTTCCCAAAGAGTTGCCATTACCTTTATACAAACAAATAAAAACCATTAAGGTAAGCACTTTTTTTTTTGTTATTAATCCTTTTCCAGCTCAGGATTTTTGTTGTTCTGCACAAACAGGAGGAAGCATCTGTCCCAGTCTGCTATAAATTTGACCAGGAATGAACCTGTCCCAATTCAGGAATGCTATTTTCTGTTCTGCTACGGAAATGTGTTTTGCAATTAAAGCAGCCAGCAGTCAGCTCCACACACTGGTTTTGGGTGATACTCAAATGGTCCCAAGAATGCTGGCCAATATTTCATTACTCTATATAACATACAGCCATGTCTCTTTGTGCATAAATCACTCAGGAGCAATGAGAATTTTGGAGATCATTTTATCCAAGATTTCATCCTCTGAGACTTTTGTTACACAGCTGCTTCCACAAGATGCTGCCCATCAAGCATGAGGTAACAAAAGCAGTTGGAATGCTTCTTTTAGAGTAGACAAGCTATGCAGAAGATTGTCCTTCCTAATGGAGAAATCCTGTGTTGTAGAACTATCTTCTTTGACTTCCAGGAACTACAGGATTAGGTCCATAGGACTGAACACTCTGTGGCCATTCCTAATAACTTTGGCAAGAGAAAAAAAGAGCAATTTTTTTTTGCCATTCTGTATCATCAGTCACAAACTGGTCGTTCTTCTTTGGTTTCCTTTTATGCTTTCCCTTAAATAAATGAGGGCAAACACTTGTATTTAGAGATTATATCACACAGCAAGCAGCATGTCAAACAGATATTTAAGACTCTCCTTCTCAGCACAGAATTGATTTTGGCATTGAAGCAGCGTGAAAAAAAAGAAAGACAGACACTCAACCTGTTGTAGCATCTCACCACCTTCACAATGAAGAATTTCTTCCTTGTATCTAATCTGAATCTACCTTCTTTCAGTTTAAAGCCATTACACCTTATCCTGTCACCATATGCCCGTGTAAAAAGTCCCTCCTGGTCTTTTCTGTAGGTACTGGAATGGTGCTGTGTGGTCTCCCCGGAGCCTTCTGTTCTCCAGGCTGAACAACCTCAACTCTCTCTGCCTGTCTTCATAAGAGAGGAGCTAGAGCTCCTTGATCATCTTCTTGACCCTCCTGTGGACTCTGGACTAGGTTGTAGCCAGGTGGGCATTGGACTTTTCACCCAGGCAACCAGCACCAGAACAAGAGGACACAGTCTCAAGCTGTGCCAGGGGAAGTCTGGGCTGGATGTTAGGAGTTGCAGAAAGAATGAGTGTCCATTGGAATGTGCTGCCCAGGGAGGTGGTGGAGTCACCATCACTGGAAGTGTTTAGGAAGAGTCTGGATGAGGCACTTGGTGCCATGGTTTAGTTGATTAGATGGTGTTGGGTGATGGGTTGGACTTGATGATCTCGAAAGTATTTTCCAACCTGGTTAATTCTATCCTATTCTACTTCTATTCTATTCTACTTCTATTCTATTCTATTCTATTCTATTCTATTCTATTCTATTCTATTCTATTCTATTCTATTCTATTCTATTCTATTCTATTCTATTCTATTCTATTCTATTCTATTCAAATGGATACACCTTCCATGTAAACATGTTCAGCAGAGCTAGTCATGGAATCATAGAATTGTTAGGATTGCAAGGGACCTCAAGGGTCACCTAGTTCCAACCCCCCTGCCATATGCAGGGACTCCTCACACTAGATCAGGTCATACCTCTGTAGTCAGTGGCAAGAAATAAATCCGTGATCCAATTCATCTTGTTCTAAAACAGATATCAGAAGTGGGCCACATGTTCTGAAAATGCCTTAAAAGCTTGGCATCTCAGTATTTTATACAGAAATGCAGATACATAAAGCAATTAAATGGTCATTTGTGCCAAATCTCAGCTTCCCTTTCTGCGCAGTGACAAGCCTGTGCTCTTGTGCTTTTCCTGGCTCCCGCTGAGATTAGAATTCAGAAGTGCACAAACAGTGGGAGAAATGTCACGTTTACAACTCTTGCCAGCGTGGTGAGAAACAGGAAGCAACAGAAATAGTGCTCTTGGCTGATATTCCAGCAAGGGGCTCTCAGACATTACTCACAGAATCACAGAATCACCAAGGTTGGAAGAGACCTCAAAGATCATCAAGTCCAACCCATCACCACAGACCTCATGACTAAACCATGGCACCAAGTACCACATCCAATCCCCTCTTGAACACCTCCAGGGATGGTGACTCCACCACCTCTATGGGCAGCACATTCCAACAGCTAGCAACTCTCTCTGTGAAGATCTTTCTCCTCACCTCCAGCCTAAACTTCCCCTGGTGCAGCTCAAGTCTATGTCCTCTTTTTCCTGGGGGTTTGTCCCAAATGCCTCACATTATGATTTTGTGAGTCTGCAGAGTGGTAGAAAGGAAAATCTGGGGTTTCCATCCAATTTGGTTTTCCATCAAAGCAAAAAGAAAAGAAAAGAGGGAAAAAAAAAAAAAAGGCTTCCTATGACAGGAACAAGTTCCAAAAAGGAAGAAACACACTTAGCAAACAAACTTATGTGAAGAATGCTTTGTTGGAAATATTTATATTCTACTCTTGGAAATTATACAAAATGCTGTTTCACAGTGGTATCACTTGAATCAAAGGGGCTCTGCATGGTAAGATATTGAATGGAGGTCCAAGGTTATCCTTTCTGATGAATTTTGTTTGGAAGGACTTGACACATGTTGAAATCTGTTTCGTCCAAAAGTCAAACAAAACCTGGCCTTGCTAAAAATTGCACAGAGTTCAGAAAAACAATGTATTTTATAAGGCTGAAGTAATACACAAAGTGCTCAGGGAGGGCCTTCATTCTAGCTCTTTAACCATTGCATTATCTTTTCATCAGGTAGCTTAGAGTTATTCTGTCTCTCTTCAATGAGGGGCTGTGAATTATACTTTTAGCCACTCTGGTAAAGGACAGGGAAATAGTTAGTACCAGCCAACCACCCATAGCCTGGGATCTCCTCATGAGACTTTGAGATGTAGGATGAGAATGCTGGAATCACTACTCTCCAACGTGGGGTACTTATATTTCTTGTTTTCATCAATGATTTGGTTTGCTTCTGATGCAATAACCAAAAATATGCCTTAAGCAGTTATGTCACAGGGGGAAAAAAGTTCATTTAACAGAATAGTTGCACTACATGATCCTCAGAGGTCCTTCCCAACCTCTACCATGCTGTGATTCTGTGATCTAAAGCTGCTCTTTTGCCACACTGCTAACTGACATTTTTGGGGGAAAACACCTCAACCTGGTTTAGACTTCATGTGTCAAGTTAGTAATTAGTTACTCTTTAACTTTTTGAAGTTAGCCTGTTTGAGTTTTTTCCCTCAGAATGTGTTAGAGAGAGCTAAGGTAGTCACTCAGCCAGCATATGAGGTCAGTAACCCTGGGGTATGGACAGTGGCACAGATGAGCCTGGAAAAGGACAGCTGCCCTCAGCCTCCTCCACACAGAGGCTCTGCTGAAGGCACACAGATGGGCTGAACATGGGTGAGATATTTGTGTCTTCAACATGCACTCTGACCTCTGAACTACTGAGTAAACAGGAGCACCACAAGGCATCCCACGTGAAGAAAGCCTTCTTTCTTTTACCTGCAAGTGCAATGTCCCCATCCTTGTTCCCTTTTTAACCCTTCTGTCCTCCATTAAAAAAACAAGGTCCAATTGTATGGCATAGTTTGTGCAATTACAAAGAATTTGGGACTTTGATTATTTTTGTGGGTAGATTTTAAATGAAACCTCTTCAATTGGTTTTGTTTTGTTTTGTTTTATTTTATCTTATTTTATTATTGTTTCTCTTTCATATTTCCAGGCTGAAAGCTGAAGCACCACTGCTACTAAAAGACCTGAACACTTGTGTGATATGTTCCTCTGGCCACTGAAATGAATAAGATACTTTTGGCTTTATGTCCCTGAGATGCTGGCCACCAGTGACTTCAGAATTAGCCCTCTGCAGCCTGATCCATTATGATAAATCATTGACAACACTCTCAGGTCTTTGTTCTCAGGTTGCAAAGCTGATGTGTTTCAGAACCACAAGCAGGAAGGCTTTCTACACATGTCTTTATAATGAACCAAGTGGGTGAGGAAGGAAGAAAAAGGAATCATATAAATTAATTCCTTTATGCTTTCCCCCTGCGTCCCTAGTTGTCCACCCAGACCTCTTACACTGATATTTGTTAAACATTCACAACATACTTAAAGTCAACTCCTGGCTACTCAACTTCTCCTTCTGCATAACTCATGACTCAAATTTTCTGCAAGTGATGCTGGACTTCAGCCTTGTTTTATTTCTTTCTGACAACCTCCTCTGATTTCACCAGACACAAGAAAGTCTGAGGCTCTTTCTTGAAAGAACAGGCTTCTGGTTTAGCTTACATGGCCCACAGCGAGAACTAACTCATCACTGAAGTTTCTTCCCAGAAAAGATAAATTCCAGAATGATATGGATATGTTTTTAAACTGATGGCTCAAGGAATTATGCCATGCACAGCGAACCACAAGTCATGATTTTACTTTTGAAGCGTAATCCAAGTAAATGAATGTCACTATTATTTCGTGTGGCTTTGTGGCTTTTATATGAAAGACAAGCATCTGCATCACTAAACCCACTCTTTCTTATTGACACATTCACTGGGAAATTTGGAAGGGGTTGGAAGCTGGAGCATTACTATTTCACCACTAGAAATTACTATGATTGATGAAAACTAGCAACTTTTGGCTGCACAGGTTTTCCACAGATTGTTCTCCAGATGAACAGAGTGCTGAGTACAGGGGCAGCAGGGAAGTGATTCTGCCCCCGTACTCAGCAGTGGTTAGGCCACTGTGTCCAGTTCTGGGACCGTCAATTTAAGAAGGACATTGAGACACTTGAATGTGTCCAGAGAAGGGCAACAAGGCTGGGGAGCGGTTTAGGAGCACAAGCCCTATGAGGAGAGGCTGAGGGAGCTGGGATTGCTTAGCCTGGAGAAAAGGAGGCTCAGGGGAGACCTTATTGCTGTCTACAACTACCTGAAAGGAGGTTGTAGCCAGGTGAGGTCTCTTCTCTCTAGCAATCAGCACCAGAACAAGAGGACACAGTCTCAAGCTGCACCAGGGGAAGTTTAGGCTGGAGGTGAGGAGAAAGTTCTTCACTGAGAGAGCTGTTAGCCATTGAAATGTGCTGCCCAGGGAGGTGGTTGAGTCACCATCCCTGGAGGTGTTCAAGAGGGGATTGGACGTAGCGCTTGGTGCCATGGTTTAGTTAGTCATGAGGTGTTGGATGATAGGTTGGACTTGATGATCTCTGAGATCTTTTCCAACCTTATTAATTCTATGATTGTATGTAGGTTTGAGGTTTAGCAGTCTGGCATATGTCACAGGGGCAGCTAAGTTTTGAAGATATGATCTTTCAGTGTGTGTGCATTTTAAGCAAAGACTCTGTATCTCTCAAAACTTTTATTCTTTAGGTACAGGCACAGTGCAGAATACTATGGAGTGAAAGGAAGGGGAATTTTCATCTGCATGGTTGCAAGCATAATCATTAAGCATAGGCTGACCTGCTCAGCAGCTTGTTCTGGTCAAAATGGACTTAAAGCCCAGTTCTCCCTTCCCATGGCAAATCCATGCTTTCTTTATGCTTTTCAAAACAGTTTTTCTCTGCATTTTTTTTTCCATGTAGAAATGACTTTGTTATGTGAAAATTAATCTTAACCAAACAAATTAAAACATTTAAAGAAAATAACAGGAAACAAACCCCAAACCCAAGGATTTTTCAGAGGTAATCAGCTTATATTCCTGTGGTGAAGGTTCTTAGGCTTGAAAAAGTGTAACTCAAGGGTTGTCTTTTGTCACACTGGAGAAAGTGTAACAAAGGGGAAAATAAACAGAAAAGAACCCTTGAAATAAAATCTTTTCACTTAAAAAACTTAATATTTGGAGTGGCTGAAGTTCCACATGATAAAGTTAGAAGGCCACTTTTCATTTTCTCCCAAAGCCTTGGGCCTCTGTCTTATCAGCTGTTGGGAATCAAAGGAGATTTTCACATCCACTTCTATATGCTAAGCTGGCTCATCAAAACAGAGAACCTTTATCATGATGCCAGGAGCTGTTTATCTGTATGAAGTCTCTCCCAAATGTGTGGCTTAGCTGCTGGAAGTCTTTCTTTCTGGCCCTGACAAACCAAATGTTGCCTCACCCATATTTCTTCATGAACTCAATTCATTAGTATTCATAGTATCATAGTATTGTTCAGGGTTGGAAGGGACCACAAGGATCATCTAGTTCCAACCCCCCTGCCATGGGCAGGGACACCTCACACTAGATCAGCCTGGCCACAGCCTTGTCCAGCCTGGTCTTAAACACCTCCAGGGACGGGGCCTTGACCACCTCGCTGGACAACCCATTCCAGGGTTTCACCACTCTCATGGTGAAGAACCTCCTCCTCACATTTAGTCTGAATCTCCCCACCTCCAGCTTCATTCCATTCCCCCTAGTCCTATTGTCTCCTATTGTCTCCACTCCTAATTGTTTTGTACTGTGCTCAATGGCTAGAGCAGTGTTCATGCATCTATCTTCTTTTTTTCTCATCAGCTGTTCTTGAAGATCTCTATATGATATTCCAGAGGCTGTTATTTTTCACCAGGCCTTTAGTACAGCACTTAGAGTTTGAAATGTGTCCTGTGGTTATGGCTTTTCAACAGAAAGTGGTGTCTCAGAAGTGAATGATTTACTCTCTAGCAGTTCTCTCCCTCTCCATGTGGAAAGTAAACTTGAACAAGAAGCTCAGACACTAAACTTTCACAGGACTGAAACTAAATATGATTAATTCCACTGTATACAACTATATGCTGCATGTGAATGCCTTATGGGACAACACAAATAAATACACATTTACAGTAGCATGCACTTCCAAAGCTGAACTCTCTACAGCAGGCTTGTGATCTACTGCACAAACAAATCTTATCTTTCTCTCACTCTTCTTTTTCCCTTGAGCTTGTGCATGTGTTTATTTGTGGTGATATATTGCTTTTATTCTAAACCTAAGGTTGCAATAGTCAGATTTGTCTCCTGATTAAGAGACCAACAGTTCACTGGAGCTGGCTGTACTGATAATTTAAGAACCTTCTTCTTGTAGGCAATTAAGCAAAGACACCTGAAGAAAATGTTCCTCTCCCTTCAGCATCTTTGTGGCTCTGCACTGATTGACTTTGTGACTGACTTTGTAGCATACTGAGTGCACATCAGTGCTTCATGTGTCACATGGGTTAGAACTAGGATTAGTAGAAAAGATGGTGGGCATTTCTGTCACAAAGGAAGGGATTTTCACTGCAGTTTCTGAAATAGCACCTTGCCATATCACATCTCAAAGAAAAGAACAGACCAATTTGTAATTATTTCGCCCTGCAAAGGCAGAGACATCTTTGTTAGCTGAGTCTTCATACTTAGACACATTTCTGGGAATGATACTACTTAAAAACGAAATTACATTAATCTCTACAGAGGAAATGTTCATACTGTTACAGCAGAGTGGATCGTTACTTCATCTTATGATCCATGATGTTAATGAAGCAGATGATTTTAAGTAGCACTTCTCATAATAACAATAAGAAAATCAGAGAAGTGTAAATGGCTGAGCAAACCATCTTCTCCAGAAAGCCCCACTGCATAAGACACACAATTATGCTCCTTCTGTAAGCCTTCAGCAGAGAAAATGCCTTCAAAGCCAACACTTAGAGGCCTGTAGGAGAATTTAAATGTGCTAGGAGTGTTTCATTTGCTTCCTCGAACTGCACTTAGCCTTTTCAGGATGCAAAAGCATGAGATGGGCAATAAATCTTGGTAATGAAATGAACTACAGAAAGTACAGAATAGATAAAGCAGAGGGTGATAGTTTGTGATTTGTTTTCACAAAGCAGTATGTCTTCAATTTCTTCTTTTGCACACTCTAAATCCTCCACTTGCTATAAATTATGTCACGTTGTGGCTGCCATATAAGACTAAGAATGCATGACATTACAATGACACCAGCTAGCATCACTGTGATTACAGTGGCTCGTGTATTTTCATGGCAAAACGCATTTCAAACTCCTCATATGTTTCCTAACATAATACATGTATCTCAATATCTGGAACCCTGCTGATTTACAGAACTCTTTATAACTCAGACAACTGTGATTAAAGCAAAACTGCATGTATTTGGCAAGTCATTATATTTTAAATGGACTCATTGTGACTTTGCCACAAATATTCCGGAGGACCAGGCTTTATAGACCTAGAAGCCAAGAACCTACAAGGGAAAGGACCCTGTGGAGAAAGTATAAAAGCACAACCAGCTTCTTAGCTCCTCTTAACTGGATGAGAAGAAAAATAGTTAGACTTTTCTGTGGATGGAGCCAGAAGCAAATTGCAATATTCTTCCTCTGGCTCAGCTCCCTACATCCCACTGAGGGAGGAGACAAAGTTCCACCTGCTCCCTGATGTCATCCCCGCTCCTGGCTCTCAGGCACCAACTCATCTCTGTGTGGCAGCTCTCCTGTTCCTAAATCCCAAGGGAGAGACAGGCCTTCCTCTTGTCTTCTCCATCTATGGTAGGAGGAAAAGGAAGTTAGGAAGAGAGGAAGAGATGAAGGGAGGAAGGAAGGACAAAAGAATGAAAGGATGGATGAACAGAATGAAGAATAGAAGGACAGGGGCCTGGAGATAAAGAAGAAGGGTCTGGGATTCCTAGCAGTCTGCTCTGCAAATAAAACACAGTCATTTTCTGGAGCAGGGTGAGACAAAGATGAAGTTGTTTTCAACATTGTGCTCTTTAAACCTTCCCCTCTTTGTTTTAATAAACATCTCACAAAGCATTTTCTGAATACCCCATCCAGGAATTCTTGTATCAGAATCTTTCTCAGATTTACAAATCTTATCTTCTGAGTCATCCCCATGTGCCCACAAGTGTCATTTTAAAAATGAAAAGGAAAGAAACAGGACTGCAGCTGGCTCCATATTAGCAGGAGTTTCCAGTACATCCAACCTCCTGATGAAAAGTGTCAGGAGAAGGAATGCTCTCATCCCAAGAGAAATGCATGAAATAACCTTTGGCCTTTAAGAGATCCTTCCTGCTGCACACCTGATGTCCTCTGGGTTGCAGAATGGGGCAGGTATAATCTCAGCTCTCCTCTACCTTTTTGACCCTCTGTATTACTTTTGGTGATTTTTGCATCCCTGAGGAGTGAAAAAAATAATCATAAAAACAGTACCTTAGAGAGAGAGTGAGGAAAATAATAATACCAATTAAGAAGCCAGTATTTGATATGTGGATGATTTTTAACCCTCTGTGTTTTGTGCCAGCTGTGGCTGTGCCTCTGGACAAAATATGGCCACTGAAATTTAAATCATGTTATAAAACACAGATGATATCCCCGGGGTTAAAGACGTTGCTAAGGCTGGTGTTTTCTACTTTGCTTTCTGAATCATGTATAAATGGTATAGAACCCATTGGATAAATAACACCAGTAGTTATGTCAGGTATATTCTGTATGCAAAACCTTCTCTTAGCACTCTTGATTTTAAAGAACTTCATTAAACACTTAAAAAGCTGAGTCAGCAGAAGCCAAGTCAGCAAACACAGCTTTAGTGCCTGTCTGCAATTTGTTTAGACAGTCAGACAACAAAGGATGCTGACTTATTCCTCTCTGACAGTATCACAAAAAGGGAGAGTCAAAAGAAGGCAGAGCAGGTTAATGTCCTACCCTGAATGATTTCCATGGGGAGAAAGTCATTGTGCTGCATACTGCTGAGACACCTGAAAGCTGCTGGTAAAGAATTCATCACTCTTTTTTTCAATGAACCTATTGCTAACTGTCTTCACCTGATCCATTATGACATGCTTCCAAGCTAATGAAACCTTTTCCTTTGGGGTGCAGAAGCTTGGATACCTCAATATTAGCTTGTTAATCTAAGTAGATGGGCTAGCTTGTTCACTTAGCCATGCTTCATTGTGTTCACTGGAATAAATGAGAGGATGTGGATCTTTCTCCTTCATCATCCATGCAGTATCATCTTCACAGGCATCCAGTAATTAGGGCTCCTAGAGCTTGTTGATTAATATCTAATTTTAAAACTTCTCCTGGTGACTCACTCACCTCACACTCAGCATAATGCAAGCATTCCTGTGTAAGCAGCAGGGCCTATTATAGACAGTGTGTGTAAACTGAATCAAGGGAATCTGAATTCTCCATTTGTGGACTTTCTTCCAGTTTAACAAAGGACAGAGCGACAAACTCAGGGATACTCTTTAAGTTCTTAATGCCACACTAACAGATATGAAACAACCCCTCAGATATGAAACAACCCTTCATCCAAAATGCATCATTCTGCATGTGATTTCTTGTTGTGATGGATACCAATTGTAAGAGACTCAAGGCTGACCCTATGCTAATGGAAATGTTTTTCCACCTGGTTGAGGCAAGTGGGGTTTTATGGTGTTTACAACAGCAGCAGTTTCCTTCAACAACAGCTCAGACCCATCTTGTGCATTGTTTCTACTATTTTGTGACTGGGGTTTCTCTTCTAATCCACAGTGCATTGAAGACCAGAGAAAGAAAGAGTCTGAACATTGTGTCATCCATTTTTTGTGCTTTTTTTCCTCCCTCAGCATTATTGTTGCTGGTCTTACTCCTTGCATCACAGCAACGCCCTGAGTTCCCCACGGAAAGGAGGGACCCTGCTGCAGCAGGCACTGTACAAGGCTATAATGAAAAGATAGTCCTTGCCCCAAGGGCTTACTTAACCTTACTTAATTACTGATTCAGTTTAAGATTGCAGTCCTCACAACTCGAAGTATTCTCTCTCTCACTCATTCTTTTGTAAGAGCAGAAAGACAAGACTGTCCTCTGGCTCAGAGAATAACAAAGGATTTTTCTGTAAGGCTCCTTTTTCTACATACCTTGCATCAGTTGTTTCTAGTATGAATTAGCCCTGAAACATATGCATGTATTGCTCACAGAAAGAAACGAAAGCACATGACATGATGCTATGAATTCACCCTTCCCCCAACAAACCCCAAGCCTTTTGAACTGCTTTAATTTTTGCAGTTTTTTGCCAGAGAATTGCACAAGCTCAGGCATTGAAATTCATCCTGTGACTACAGTATGCCTCGCAGGGTGTTCACATTGCAGCACAGACACCGGTGGGGTCACTACTAAACCAGAAGTGTACTCCACATATAAAGGGCTCTTCTTCTTTTGTGGGTTCTTCTCAGAGACTGCAAAAGCATGACTTAGATGAGGTTAACAACCTGTCTTAGCCTTATTTTAATGATTCAAACTTCATTCCAGTCAGAATTGGGAAGTTAATATTCTACTCTTCTGAGCAGGAGGTTGAAGGGAAGTTTCCCATCTGAAATACAACCAAAACCCAAACAAAACCAAACCAACCAACCCACCCCAAAAACACCTCACCCCCCAAAAAAACCCCAACAACCCCCCCCCCCCCCCAAAACAACAGCAACAAACCAGACAAACAAACAAACAAAACAACAACAAAACCCCAACTTGTTTGGAAATAATGAAATGGGTGTGATGATGCTTTTTAGAGAGTGGTATGGTATTTTCTCCTGATCTTCACTGGGGGGGGGGAAAAAAAGAATCAAAACATATTCAAATTTTCATTTAGACCAAAAGGAAAGAAATGAAAGGCTTTAAGTAAACAAACCAGAACTAGCTTTCATTCCTTAAATGTCATAAGCTGCTCTACTAAACCATTACTTGTCAGAATGTGTAGTTTGCTGATATTGTAAGTATAAGGAATCTTCATCTGAGTGTGAAGCTTGCCACAGGGAGTATTCTTATTTTGTCTTAAAGAGTATTGTTTTAAAGATCATTTTAAGAAGTTCTTTATTCTCTCTGCGTGTAATTAAAACCAACTTTTCACCCATTTGAATGAGAAGCCTGAAGGGGAACAAATACAACTCCCATTTCCTGTCCCTAGGGCACTTAATTTTGAAGACAGTCATTTTGGTAAAGGCATCTTGGATTTTGGAGTCTGAATAAGACCAACATTGTCATTAACGAAAACCAACAGTAACAGTACCCAGTATAGGCAGCACTTATGCTCACCACTAAAATGCATCTACACCTGAAGTATACAACATTAAAATACCTGGAGCATAGACCATCAAGCTGTATCAGTGTTAAACAACAGGCTTTGGATGTCTGGCTCTGTATTCAGTAATGCTACAGTAATGATTTACTGGAGGGGAAAAGCTTAGGAGACAAAGTCACTTTGCTTCCCCTGCTTTTGCACTGCTGTGTGTACAAAGCAAGCCACACTCCTTACTCCCAGCACATCTGAACCAAGCACTGAAGGCACTCTACGCTGTCATTGGTGCTCTGAAGCACATCTTCCAAATGCCCTCTAATTTAGAGCAAATATTGATCAATATAAGCCACAGAAATGATGGAACAGGCTGCACAGACCGAGCAGGCTGAGCAAGCTGTCCGCTCGGTTTGCCACATTTTTTCCCGTTGTCTTTGCTACCCTCCCCAAGCGCTTTTACCAGGGGAAAAGTAAAAGATTTGCACATTAAGACCTATCTCTTTTGGTTCTTGAATATTTGTGGCTTCCCAAAATGAGGAGCTACAATCTCAAATGACTGCAGTATGCTGTTAGGGTAAGCTACATTTTTGGCATTGTCTGAGTGTTTGACAATAGGAATGTTGAGCCCATTACAACTGCTGCTCCGTCCTGACCTAATGCACTGCAGACACCACATATGACAGGCTCCCAGTGCCACCAGAAGCAAACACAGGACTGAGGAGCTGCATGGTTAATGAAGGGCTCTGTAGTAACTCCTCTATCCATGAAGATTAATGCTGCAAGGGCCACCAGGATTTGTTTCAGGACTTCAGGCAAGTGCAAGCCTTGCTGCTCTTCATCTCAGTTATTTTCTTTCTCTTTTTCACATGTTGCTTGCTGCTTCTTCCCCCCCAGCCATATGCAAGCTGTGCCTGGGTGGCAGTGGCTAACAAGGAATGGAGAGACCAAGACATACTGGTGGCAGTGACCAGTGTTAGTGAGGCAAAAGCTAACCTACCAATTTCTCGTCTTCTGACATTAAAGGAGTTTGCCTACATTGTCTCACAGGCTGCTGTACTGTAAGGTTAATAAACCAGAGATATGCAGCCACAGGAGAATATTTTTTGTGCTATTTTAGAGATGCCAGGCTGGTTGAGGAGCTTCTTTTCCTTCTCTTTTGATCCTTCTTCTCCTCTTTTTTTGATCTCTCGCCTGCGTTTGTGTTTCTTTACATCCTGCACACGTGCTCAGAGTTAGAGTTGGAAAACAAATTAATAAATCAATTCTATGTATTTCTCTTTCCCTGAAATATTCCTTGCCATACATAAAAGATGATTGATTTCTTATACAATGGAACTCTCAAAGCAGTGGCAAATACAGCAATCATATTCACCTCGAAAATAGGTGTGCCTCTCTGGTTTCCTTTCTAATGTAAAATGGATGAATATTTTAACCTTAAAGGCAGTGTGAGTCACTTTTGGAATACCCTGGTGAGTAACAGAATGCACACTTGCACTTTCTTCTGCATCATGGTGTTACTATACAAGACACAATGCATGCCATCTTCTTTCTCTGCTTAGCTTCATAACAAAGCGCTGCCAAAGTTGGTAAAACTAAACCGTGAATGATTTTGCTACCCTGCCCCTATTTACACACTAATTTAGCTCATCTCATAGCATTCAATGACATAGCAACACAGACTGCTATAAGCTTTGTAGGCCTTGGAATCAGGCCTGATACATTTTTATACAGAGGAGTGTGAGGGAATAGGGGCCAGGAGGTGTCTCTAGAATCAGTACACAGCAGCTCAACCTCTGGGTTACTTTAGCTCATTTTGATGCTAAAAGACTTAGAATTTGGGTTCACAGTGGAGTATGGGGAGATGAAGACAACTGATACCAGTTGTCCCTTCCAATAAACTCAACCAGCCTAGTATTTTTGATTTTCTGTTGTTGATGGTGCACAAGGGAACAGCCCCTGGCTTTACTTGACACTGAAAAGAGGATAGTTAGGGGACCTGATGTTTTCCTGGGGTTTATTTTCTTTCCTTAAGCATTCCCTTATACTAATTGCTACAGCAGAGAGACTGGATCGGCTGAACTACAGTATGTGTAGTCTAGAAAGCAATTATTATGCAAAACATGTTGCAGAGTGATCAAGACCTGTTTGCTATGAGAAGTAAAAATTACTTAGTGAAATGCTTTCAAAATCTAGTACTTCTTCCTTAAGAGCTTTTATTCCTTATTAACAGTTGCCTTTAGCAGTAGTAAGGGCAGAAAGGTTATGTAATATGTTGGATGATGCAGAACAAGTAAATAGCATGTGTATAACTGCCTAATTGGAAATTCAGTTGCAGAAATGCATATGTCTTCAGTGATCAAAACAGATAATGGAATCAGAATGACTCCAAGTCAGTGTAGCTCCATTGACTTCAGTGAGCTACACTGACAGGAACCAGCTAAAGATCTGTGCCACTGATTTCTCAATAGTTTTATCTGATTTATATCAATGTGTAAGAGAAAGAGGATTAATTCTATGTCTTCTATAACTCCAAAGACTTCAAAGAGGTTTTGTGAAATATCTAGGAGAAGATGAGGTACTACTGAGCATATACCTCTCTCAGAAATCCACTGGATTCCACTTGAACAGCACTGGAAAACTCTGAATGTCTTTTTAATGAAGCTGTCCTACAATGAAATATGCCTGATTGAATGCTCCAAGAAACATTATCATTAAGACTCTATGTCTGGTGAACATCATTCTCAAGGCTTTTGTTTCCCAGACTGTGATGAAAGGGACATAATGGTCAGTTTGTCATGAGTTCTGAATGGCTGGACCTGATTTACTCTTGAGCTGCTTGAATTTATGTGAGCATTAAGTCACTTTTTATTGTGCTACATATTTTGTAACAAAAATAAGTAAATAATAACCCTTGTTGGTTTTGGTGGTGCTTCTACCAAGGAAAAATGCAGGCTAAGATATATGGCCCATCTGATAGGCTCTACACAAAGAGGTTGCTAACAATATCAGACTTGTTAGCTTAAATAACAAACAGGGTGATATGAAGAGTATGATTCCTCACTATAGTCCTTGAAAATAACTTCAGACTGCCATCATAAACTACATATAAACTCTGGGATTTTCAGCTTTAAGATTCACCTAGGTGCACTACCTATTGACCATCTGAAAATTATCACCTTTCATTTTCATTGAAAACAAACCCCGTCATGCCAGTGGGGACACTGCAATGTATTTCAAATCCAGGTGCCCTCATCTGGCTAATTAGAAAAAACTGATTTAATCACAAAGCACTGTTGCTGAATATGATCAGGAGCAGTCCCAGCCTTTCAACAAGTCCAAGCTGCAAAAATCATCAGGAGAATGATTACTAGAAAAACAACTCAAGCAAAAAAGTGTTGCCTAGTCTTTTTTTTTAAGTTCAGGAAAAACTGTTCTTTCCAATTCCATGTCAAGGTCTATGGTTCAGTTCACAGTTTCCAGTCAGATCTGAAACCAGGAATTATAGGTAAATTAAATTGTAGCTAATTAATAAAGTTCCAGCTCTTGCTGTCTAGAGACACACAATCTCTTCTGAGTTTTACATGCAGACATGGGTATGTCTTACAATCTCTTGCAAGGCTGCTGGAGGAGTACTAAGTAGGCAGATAAGCCAACTTTATTCCTCAGACTTGTGGATAACAAGGTATTACAAAATCATTATAGATTAATTGCAGGTATAGGTAAGAAAAAAAACCCAGAAAATTTAGAGACTAATTCAATTCATTCTCAAGTAATTTTATTATTATTTGTTTAATCAGACCAGATAGATTCTCCCTGTGCATTGACTGCAACAGAGAAATCAAGGGGGGTGCAAACCTTCCTCCCTTCACAAAAGCCTTGTGGAAGTCAACCAGAAGTGCTGGTCTGTGCCAGCAGTCTCTGAAAGTGGGGTGCTTTGTAATGACAAGACATGGCCTCACAAATGTCACCCAGGAAAGAAGAGCCAACATCCTGTGTTTGGGGATTCACCTTCCCACACTGATTCTCTGTGCTGGAGAGAAGCACTGCTTGTTATTCCACAGGCACTCGGTGTCCCCACGTGCATGTGGTCATTATGCTTCCAAAGCTTTTCTTAGCAGAAAGCAGGACAAAGGCAGAAGGCTGATTGTAAGGCACTGTGTATCAAGAGCTTCTCAAATTTGCAGGGCAAAATGAAGGATTTGATGAGAGATGAAAAGAATTAAGAAAACCCCTAAACCAATGGAATGTTGTATTCCAAGTTGCATTCCAACAGTTGTATTCCAGTGTCCAAGTTGTATTCCAAAAGTGATATGAGGAATTCCATAAAACCAAACTGGTTAAAAACATGAATAAATATTTCTGGGGACAGGCTCAAGACTGATAACTGAAAATAGGGAAAAATAAGTGCTCATTATGCTGGAAGAAAAGGCTTTATAAATCCTGATTCTTATCACTTTTGTGTGTGTGTGTGTGCTTTTTGAGGCCTATATCTTCTGATATCATAAAATCAATAAGGTTGTAAAAAACCTCCGAGATCATCAAGTCCAACCTGTCAACCAACACCCCATGATTAACTAAATCATGGCTTCAAGTGCCACGTCCAATCCTTTTTTGAACACCTCCAGGGACGGTGACTCCACCACCTCCCTGGGCAGCACATTCCAATGGCAAATAACTTTCTGTGAAGAACTTTCTCCTCACCTCCAGCCAAATACTATCAGCATAAACTTTTCAGTCACAAAATATTTTATACATTCCATTTGAAAAGCAGCATATCAAGATAGGATCTCTTGGGAAATACTGGTGCCTGAAAAAATCGAGAAGCCCTCTTTGTGTGACATTGCAAAGAGATCCTGCAGGAAGGAATGCTTGCTGCCATAAATCATTTGTAAACTGAAGACTGCATCGAAATTTGGAAGACATTTTGAATGCAGTATATTAGTTATAAAACTAAAGTTTGAATCAAAATTGCATGCACAGCCACTGATGTAATGGTTTATGGGAAATGTAAGATTCACTAGGTGCACAAAATAATTAAGCCAAGCGGGAGAAGTGGAATCACCTTAAGTGTGTAGTCGAAAACACAGCGTGCAGAAATACCTGGGGAAGAAAAAGAATGTAGTATCTGAATGTAAATAGTATCATAGTATCACAGCATCAGTCAGGGTTGGAAGGGACCACAAGGATCATCTAGTTCCAACCCCCCTGCCATGGGCAGGGACACCCCACACTAGATCAGGCTGGCCACAGCCTCGTCCAGCCTGGTCTTAAACATCTCCAGGGACGGGGCCTCAACCACCTCCCTGGACAACCCATTCCAGGGCTTCACCACTCTCATGGTGAAGAACTTCCTCCTCACCTCCAGCCTGAATCTCCCCACTTCCAGCTTCATTCCATTCCCCCTAGTCCTATCACTCCCTGAGATCCTGGGAAGAAATAAGTAGAAATGAAACTACACTGACCACCTGCAATGGGCCTGTAGCTTGAAATGAAACCTAAGAGGAAAAGATTGATAATACTATTTGTAGCAGGGCTTCTTCAGAAGTGTTAATGCTTTTCTGTAATTCATCAAATCCCTCCATAAGGCGATTTTAAACCTTTTCTCCTAATTTGACAAGCATGTAAAATTTTTGAGCAGATAGGCTAAACCTTCTGAGGGGAATTACAGCTTATTGGCACTCCTCTTGCTTTCCTTAGCTATCTTACACAAATCCCTTGGAAATAGACCACAAATGTCAAGGTCTCCATGGATCCCAGCCTGGAAATCATTGTTCAGCATTCAAGGTAAGTCGATTTGGTTTAGCAGGGGTGGTGGTGAAGAAGGCAATTGCTCTCAGGCTTCTAAAAAACTTATATTTGCCTTTCTAAGTGGAGAAGGTCTGTACAATAACATCTGAAAGGTGTGAACACGGGTCAAGTCCATCTGTAGTATGCAGAATTATAGGATCTGGTAATGATCCAGATAAGACATTCATGCAGGGAGTGGTGGCTTGTATTAAAAAGCAAACAGCTGTCATTCCTAGGGTATTAGGTATTGCATGAAATAAAAAGAAATGCTTGTTATATAGCTTCAATTTGGTATTTGGGAGCCTATTAGAAACATATTCTTCTTGTTTTCAGGACTTGCACAAACTGCATTTCATTTGTCTTATTGTGTCAACCTAACTGCTTATACAGATAGTCCTAAGTGCAGTTAACATTTCATGAATTCTTTGGTGTGGTTTTGTGCACACAATTCCCAGTTAGACATGCAAGTGGGGTTAATATACCTAAATTTGATCATTGGCATAAAACTATTCTTCAGTTGTTTATGGCTAAAAAATGTCAAATCAAAATGGGAACAAAGTGGTTGTGTTCACATTCAAACTCCTAAAAATGCACTTAGGTGTAAGAGTGTTTTCTGCTGTTTTCTGAGGTGTTTACACTGAATATACCTCACAGAAACTTTGCAGTCAAATGAGAGAAATTCCTTCCCTCTGCTGTCACATCTATTGGCAATAAATAATGCAAAATACATTATGCTAGGTGGTGTGATACCAGGAAATTCCTAACCACCAAAATATCAGACAGATATGGCTCTAATTGTAATAAGGGACTATCACAGATAGACAGTTTGTTGTGAAAGGTTGAGGTTACCATCTGGAACAAAGTTCCCCTGAGTCCGTCTGAAGAAAATCAAAACATATTCTTCCATGACTCTTCAAATCTCTTTGACCCTCTTCTGGTTTGTCAGGAAGGTTAGAAAGTTAGAAAAGACCCTTTTTGTTTTGTAATTCAATTAAAATCAGTCTGGATGGGGATAATTCTTTCATGGATTATATACAAAAGATATGAGAGCTGAGATGAGTAACATGACCATATTGACATAATGCTGATGGAATGTTTGTTGTTAGAATATTTTAAAGAAAGAGTCATTTGACTGAAAATGTGTAAAATGTGAGTTTTATCACCTCCTTCTTTTTAGAATCCTATTATTGCTATTAGCTGTTTTTACAATTGACAGAAATCTGTCTCTTAAAATGTGGCTGAAGCTGTTATATCTATATAGAGCAGCAAAGACAAATTTAGTCTTTTATTCAGCACTGTTATTTCAACAGGGGCAGTTAGATTATTTTGCTATATGAAAAGATTTATTTTCCTCTAAAATGCTGAAGCTCTTCTCTTTCTGATGCATGGTGCATCCACATGCTTTAATAAACAAGAAAAATATGAACTTGCAGACACTCATACAATCCCCAGCTTCTACATTCAGCTTAGATGTTGACTACATTTTAGTCCTGATACTGTGTGATTGTCATAGGAGGTGATTTCTGAAAGACTTACATGTTGCAGTGATAGCAGTGAATGGCCAGCCTCTGCTTAATAATAAAACTGCCAGTAGAAATAGAAATGGAAATAGAAATGGAATAAACCAGGTTGGAAGAGAGCTCCAAGATCATCGAGTCCAACCCATCACCCAGCACCATCTAATCAACTAAACTACAGCACCAAGCACTCCATCCAATCTCCTCCTAAACACCCCCAATGATGGTGACTCCACCACCTCCTCGGGCAGCCCATTTCAAAGGGCCATCACTCTCTCTATGAAGAATTTCTTCCTAACATCCATTAATTAGTAGTAGTACTACTACTTCTACTAATTAATATTACTACTACTAATATATAAATTAGTAATATTAATTACTACTACTACTACTATATAAATTAGACAGTGCTTCAAGGTTTCTGACATCCAGTAAAAGAGAAATCATAGCAAAGCAATAAAGTCTGGTGTATTAGAAACTGGGTTCAAAACCCTCTCATCTAATTCCCAGCAAAATGCAAACTATGCAGCGGCTTTAAAGGTCCAAGGGAGGAGGTAAGATTCACAAAGCAGACTTACAAAATGCCTAAACTTGGAGACTGGTCTCTTCACAGTTCTATACTAGCAGGGGTGACCCATATCCTTGATCTGTGAGTTATAGAACATAACATATATATGTTTCCATGTCTTAGAGACATGGTTTACATGCAACTTGTCTTTTAGCTGTAAAGGTAGGTTAGGAGCAGCTCATGAGTGGAAAAGGGCAAGAAGTCATTTCTCCTTGATGACACAGATCTGGTTTCATTTGCCTGTACTGTTTTTCTGATCCCTGTGACCAGGAATTTGAAGCACCCAGCCTCACCCTGTCAGCCTGCCTCTGCTAGTCACGTTAGCCCTCCAAAAACTGCAATGAACTGCCTGACTGATGATTCAAGAGCTGGCCACCCCTCTGCTGCCCTGAACAGATACTGAAACTCTCCTCCAGAGTGCAAATCAGAGAACTGAGAATACATTCTTGCCTCGGGTTTCCCTCTGGATGACCTTTTTTCTTTTCATTGCCTAGGAGATACATTAGTCAGACCCACCCTCTAGTCCAGGTGCAGAGGTTAGATACCTAATGTTAGCAGCATGAATGTATCAGAGAATGTACTCCACCAAAATGATTGCACACATGTACTGCAATAAAAAAGCAATTTGTCAAAGCATGCCAGAATTAGTGACCGAGGTAGACTGAAAACCAGAAATAAAACAGGGAGTGAGTGGCAGGGAACTGCTCAGAATGCAGCAGTTGTGGAGGGGTTTAAAGGCTTTTAAAATAAAATAACCTCTTTCAGTGTCCTCCCTCAGGACTTTTAATTGTAGCCTTATGAACAAAATGACTGCAAGTGCTCCTTTGGGAATAATTGTTGGGAGTGCCCGAGAGAATGGAGCAGAAACACTAATCCCAAAGGTGGTTAAATGAGGCAGTGGGCATGAGCCTGGGTCCTAAGCAGGAAAGCAGAATGCCTTTTCCCAAAGGTGCTGGGTAAGGAATGCAGGAGGAAAACTTGTACAGCGCTTGAAATTTCAGCAGTATTTGCAGTGCTTTGTAACGTGCTATTAGTTAGAAGGTGAGGTCAGTTTATAGATAAAAAGAACAAGCCACAAAAACAGTTTTGGGGATAAGTGTAGTCCCAGAAATTTTAAAGTGGTGGCTACAGCATATAAAGAAAAAATGTTTTCTACAGGAAAGAAACAAAAAAAGATGTAGAGATTTTCACTCTGAGAATGCTTTTTAACAGGGAACTTTTCAAGATGCCACTAAAACCTTGGCATTGAAAGATCTTGGTTGTTAAAATGAAAACAACAACAAGTTTATATGTATTTATATTTTTTTTATTTAGAAAAATTAAGTGTTTGGACCAGAATTTTGTTCAGACTCTTAAGAATGAGCTACTTTCATAAAGGAAGTGAATTATAGAGGCAAAAATGTGCCACTCCTGGGTATTTTTACTATTTATACTCCTCAGTCTTACCTAGATAAAGTCTCGTCAAGGATTCCCCTTCCCACCACAGATCTATTGCTGATGGAAATTTCTGCTGTTGCTGCTCACTGTCTATTTACTTTGCTTAAGTACAGGAACATTAGGTCATCCTTTACAGGTTGTTACAGGTTGTCAAAGATGAGACTTCTACAACTTCACAGAAATCACAGAAACATTCAGGTTGGAAAAGACCCTCAGGATCACCAAGTCTAACCAATAACCCTGCTCTACAAGGTTCACCCCCAAACCATATCCCCAAACACCACATCCAAACCACCTTTAAACACATCCAGGGTTGGTGACTCAACCACCTCCCTGGGCAGCACATCCCAATGCCTGACCACTCTTTTCACAAAAAAATTTTCCCTCATGTCCAGAACTTGTAGATGCTGTAACACCTTCATTGTAGTTCTGAGGCTTTCCTGGCAGGTGTAACACATTGTGAACACACACTGGAAATCCCCTTCTTTGGAATGACAGCACATGTATTGGTGTTCAATAGAGATTAAAGAAGGAAACAACTAAAGGAGAAATTGAGGGAGTTGGAGCTGTCCAGTCTGGAGAAGAGAAGGCTCCGAGGAGACCTTATGGTGGCCTTCCAGTATCTTAAGGGAGCTACAAGAAAGCTGGGGAGGGACTTTTTAGGGTGTCAGGGAGAAATGACTAGGGGGGAATGGAACAAAAATAGAAATGGGTAAATTCAGATTGGATGTTAGGAAAATGTTCTTCCCCATGAGGGTGGTGAGGCACTGGAACAGGTTGCTCAGGGAGGTGGTGGAAGCCTCATCCCTGGAGGTTTTTAAGGCCAGGTTAGATGTGGCTGTGAGCAACCTGATGTAGTGTGAGGTGTCCCTGCCCATGGCAGGGGAAGTTGGGACTGGATGATCCTTGTGGTCCCTTCCAACCCTGACAATTCTATGATTCTGTGATTTTAGCAGAAGTACTGGCCTAAACTATTTCCAGAATGCCATTTTGATGCCACATTTCACTCTTGATATCAAACTGAATCCTATTTCTGGGCCAAGACACTTTTAGCCATATGATGCCATATAAATTCTGAGCTGCACCTTGTTGCTGTGTTAAGAAGCCAGTACTTGCAGGAGGAAACAACATCTTTCGGTACATGAACTGATGTCCAGGCTCTGAGAGCTATAAAATGTGTATTTCAGTAAAGAACCCACCGAGACTGACAGCTGGCAAACACCTCATAACTTTCTTACTCACTGAAAATAGAGCAAATCCAGTTTGATTTAGGTTAGTGGAGCACTAATGATTCATGGGCATTAGTCAGCCAGGCACATTCCAGCAGAATGCAAACCTAGTAGCCAGAAATAATACCAAAGTTGAGTAACTTCATAGAATTTGAAGGATTCAAGGCATTTTTATCTGAGCAGAGAACATTGTACTCTGGCTTCTCAATTCACAGGACTCTTTCATGAGCTTCAAAACCACAGAAAAGATAGCGAGACTGCAAAACAATCTGTGCTTACTGTTCTGGCTAAATCCATTGTGCACACACCAATACATTCCCTGAATCTAGAAAGCTGTCATTTACTCTTTCAAGGTACAAGTTCCACTTTTGTCCCTGTTACAGTTTAATTAATAGCAAAGTCATGTTTCTTTCTGGAGACTAATCCTGAGGCAGTTATACAGGTGGTGTTTCCTAAAAGTATGAACAGATGTCTTGACCATCTTTGAGCAGCTCTACATTGTCCAGAAAGCTGAACTTTATGGCATCTATGACTCTTGATGAGGGATTTCACAATTTTGTATGACATCATTTTGATTTGTGAGCTCAGAAAAAGCAAAATAAACTAAGGGAAACCAGCTCTGTCTTAATTGCCAGTGTTTTTGTAAAGAAAAAGAAATCTGTCTTCAACTATTTACAGTTCTGTAAGGACAAGTTAGGCAATGGGGAAAAGAAGTATTTTTTCTCTTTTTAAGGATTGATAAAAAGTTTTTTCCCCCCTCCCTTTTCTTCTATGATTACATTTGCAATAATATCTGAGTCTTTGGACTTATGCAAAGTTGAGATTCTATGATCACAGAATCACCAAGGTTGGAAGAGACCTGAAAGATCATCAAGTCCAACCTGTCACCACAGACCTCATGACTAAACCATGGCACCAAGTGCCACGTTCAATTGCCTCTTGAACACCTCCAGGGATGGGGAATCTACCACCTCCCTGGGCAGCACATTCCAGTGGCTAACAACTCTCTCAGTGAAGAACTTTCTCCCCACCTCCAGCCTAAACTTTCCCTGGCACAGCTTGAGACTCTGTCCTCTTGTTCTGGTGCTGGTTGCCTGGGAGAAGAGACCAACCTCCTCCTGGCTACAACCTCCCTTCAGGTAGTTGTAGAGAGCAATAAGGTCTCCCCTGAGCCTCCTCTTCTCCCAGCTAAACAATCCCAGCTCCCTCAGCCTCTCCTCACAGGGCTGTGCTCAAGGTTTCTCCCCAGCCTCGTTGCCCTTCTCTGGACATGTTCAAGTGTCTCAATGTCCTTCTTAAATTGAAGGGCCCAGAACTGGAGACAGGACTCAAGGTGTAGCCTAACCAGTGCTGAGCACAGCAGCACAATGACCTCCCTGCTCCTGCTGGCCACGCTACTCTTGATGCAGGCCAGGATGCCATTGGCCTTCTTGGCCACTTGGGCACACTGCTGGCTCATGTTCAGGCAGCTGTCAATCAGTACCCCCAGGTCCCTTTCTGTTTGGCAACTGTCCATCCACTCTGACCCCAGCCTGTAGCTCTGTATGGGGTTGTTGTGGACAAATATTGCACTTGGTAAATTCTGTTCACACACACACACACAAAAAATATAGCACATCAGCTGTAACTAGTGCTTAAAAAATTACAAGCATTTTGTGTCAACCTCTCTCTTTCTTGGCACTACTAGAAGTCAGCTGTGATTTCAGAGTATAATAAATGCATTTGGTTGAATTCCCCCGTTGCGCTGTGAGGAGAGCTTGTCTTTGGCTCATTTAGATTCTGAAGACTCTGTCCAGTGTCCAGATGTGCTTTTAAAATGTAGTTAAGAGAATAATTACTGAATATAGTGAAGACCCATTCCTGGTTGGGTTTTTTTGTGAGTTTTTTCCCCCCAGTTTATGCCCAGTAGATTTCACAGTTGGCACAATTACTGCAAACTCATTTGGCAAAGAGCCATTATCTTCAATGGAAATAATGCCTACGATGCCAGTTCTTAGTCTTACCCATTATTAACAATATGCATTTAATAACTTGCAACTAATGGTCTTCAAAGCAGTCACAAAATTGCTTAAGCTGCTTCTCACAGTGTTTGAAGCAAGTTAAAAGATCCTGTAGCATGCAACTGCAGAAACAGAGCCAGCAGTGCAACAGCATTGGTGGTTTTGCTGTCTCAGTTGAAGGAAAGCATGACTGAATAAAGATGCAGCAAGAAAGAAAATAATAAGCTGGAATAAGGTAGCACTTCTAGTTACTGACTACCTGAGGCAAAAATCTGCAGTGACACTGAATGGAATATGTGCTGTGTGACACACAAGATCCTTCTTCTTACCATCGAATTCTGCACTAGTATAGCCAGGGAGCTCTAAGACAGTGGAGTTTGGTAAGTGAAATTTTGCTTTAAAGGTCAGATTTAAAAGTAGTTTCTAAAGCTTGAGCTGCAGGGGAAGTCAAACCTCTACAGGTCATGCACTGAGGAGGGAAAGAAAAAGGAGCCCAGACAGTGCTTTTAGGGGTTGTTCATTTGCTATTATTTAATTGCCGTGAATCTTAAGCTGACTTCATGACCTCTGCAGACCATATTCAAAGGTGTGGGTTCTGCATTTAAAATTGGTAAGGATGCTTCTACTTCCAGGACTATTAGAAGGAGTTTAGAAAGGTTGGTGACCATTGACCCCTGAGTAACCCAGCATCTGTATCTGAAAGCGTCTCCTTGTGATAGCTGAATGGGTCTGTGATTTTCCAGACATGGTTCCTGTTTCACAGTCTCAAGCTGCACCAGGGGAGGTTTAGGCTGGATGTTAGGAAGAAATTCTACACAGAGAGAGTGATTGCCCATTGGAATGTGGTTCTTGGGGAGGTAGTGGAGTCACCATCATTGGAGGTGTTTAGGAGGAGACTTGATAGGGTGCTTGGTTGCATGGTTTAGTTGATTAGGTGGTGTTGGATGATGGGTTGGATGTGATGGTCTTGGAGGTCTCTTCCAACCTGGTCTGGTCCATTCCATTCCATTCCATTCCATTCCATTCCATTCCATTCCATTCCATTCCATTCCATTCCATTCCATTCCATTCCATTCCATTCCTCATTCTAGCTTAATGCTTTCCAGAATATTTTTTCCATCCTTTTTTAATTTTTCTTTTTAAAGATGCAGTGCACTTTTTTAATGGCTCATCATCTCAGTTTCCCTAGGCACAGTGATCCCATAAAGCTAAGAGAGACATGATTAAATTAGGAGCTTAAATAAACCTCACTGTCAGGCTCTGAAAAAAAGAAAACCCAATACACCACCCTCAACAAAACAAACCAGTAAATTGTATAAAATGGTCAATATAATCTATACCACCCACTGCAGGATGTGACATCCTCAAGCAGCATGCATTAAGTTTTTAATGCCATCCACCGATTGCATTATAAATCACACATTTGTGTATCAGGGATGAGAAAAGCCTATCCAAAAGGTCATCTAGCCCAGGCTTTTTAAAAGGACTCTCTAATTGCTTTCTGAGAAATTCACAGGCCCTTTTACACAGCGGTTTCAGACTTATTTACAAGCCTGCTAAAATTAGCCCTATGCTTTCTTCATTTTCTTTTGATATTTTTCCCTCTCTCGTTATTTTCTTGTGGGTGTTTTGGGTTTGGGTTTTTTATTTGGTGTTAGTTGGTTGGGTTGGGTTTTTTGTTTGGTTGGTTGGTTTGTTTTATTTGAATACTCAGGAATGCTTGCAGAGGCTTTTGAGGAAAAGTGCTTCACTCTTTCCACAATCCTTTTGCACATCACATACAGTACAGAAACTATACACCAAAACATACCAATTGCTTTGCCTTTTGAAGGTGGTTATGTTTATTTATAGAGGCTTCAGCGTTCAGTCCTGATTTTGGCTGTAAGGTTGGGGTATTTGCTGAAGTCCCACCAATGGGACTGTAAAACCTTTCAGTATGGACTGTGTTCACTTTCTCAGACTCCTGGGAGCTATGCTCCATTCTTCCAGCTGGGTATCTGGTGATCTGCAGGGGGGGAAAGGAACAATCCCTTTAAGCACAGAGGAAGGGAAAAAAAAGAAGAAGAAGGAAAAAAAAATCTTACATCATTTTAACCCTACCAATTACCAGCTTTTTGTCTGACCATAACCCAATATCATATCAGCAGCTGGACTCCTTTCCTTTTTATTTTCCTCTCATTTTTCAGTCCCCTTTCTGAGCCTATCCTTTCACATCAAAATTTGCAAACAGATGGGCAGCTCCAGAGAAAATTCCTCTGGGCCCTTGCTAGGTCCCTGAAGTAGCTGCTTACACCTGACTCTTCCCACACATGACACAGGGTGCAAGATCTCTGTCTCCACAGAAGCTGTCAGGTGCAGCTTAAGCTCCCCAAGTTGCACTTCCCAGGTTTGTTCAAAGCTTTGCTGACCAGCAGGTACTGCCCTTTTAATTCTTCAGTTTGTTCTGCACTTTCACTCTTGGGGTCTTTTACTTCATCACATTAGGAGTCACCCAGTAAACCTTTTAAGGGGCTCCCCAAAGTATTGCCTGTGCCTTTGTGCTCCTAAGCCTGTGCAGAGAATCCTAAGCTTGTTATTAGTATAATGGTCCCAAGCACAACAAAGGCTCCCACCTGCTCCTCCATGGAAGGGCGCCTTGGCTGCGTAACAATTAGCATCAATTACATCAGGGCTGGTCGGGATCTGCCCGCCCAGCCCTCTGTGGGATGCAGGTGCAGGATTATCCCCCTGACCTTTCACTCCCAGAGCCCCCTCTGACGATGGGAGCAGGAGGCAGTCAGACAAGAGCCATCCGCCTGTCAGCATCGCTGGTGAGCATTAGCTATTCATGTCCATCTCCAGAGCACCCAGATTAGTTTCAGGAAACTACACAAAGAGCAGGCTGCTGCTGCTGCTGCTTCTTGGCTCCCATATTTGTACATCCTCTCGTCCCTCACTATCCGTGCTCTTGCTACAGGAACATGATAACATCCGTGAAGCAAAACAGGGTTGTAATAATAGCAATCATAATAGCAGCAGTAGTCATAAAAACAGAGAGTCCTACAGCTGGCTGGCTGAGTGGCAGACAATGGCATGCATGTAATACGCTTGGATAGGTTTCTCTGTTTCATTGCCTCTCCTTTTAGGTGCAAATGTGATGCCAGGCCCCACTTTAGTTTCAGTGTGCACAGTTATAGCCACTCGTGAAGGCAAGCAGCACAAAGACAGACATACTGCAGAGGTATATATACTGCATAGGTAGCACCCTGTCATGGCAGATCACTCTGAATACATGCCAGCCAGCTCCTCTGACAGAACTGATGAGTTCACAAAGGTAATTACACCTGAACACAGAGGGCATAGTGTCTTCCAAATAGCAAACATTAATTCTTTTCCCCTTTTATCTTTTCATTTGGGTATATTCTTGCAAAAGACTAAGAGCAAGGTTTCTCCCCATGGCCAAGTAAAGCTCTTTATGCATTGCAAGTCCTCCATATGCTGAATATAGTATAAATTCAGTATAAATTCAGTATTTCTTTATCCATGTGCAAAACTACACATAGATATATCACATTATTTTTTATTCTAATATATTCACAGCATAAAGGAAAGAGAGAGAGAAATCAAACTCATTACAGAGAAAAAGTGTTTTAAGCCAATGCACATCCAGAAGTGGGGGAGGGCAAAGCAGAGCTGGGAATGATCCCAGAACAGCACAGATCAGCTGGACCTGCACTAGAGGCTGCAAAGGGAGAGCAGAACCCTTTTGAGCGTGCCAGTAAGTCACAGAAAGACACAAAAAATATTCCTTAAACTTGTTTATTTGATCCAAAAAGCAAACATACACTAGGAGAACAGTGTACAGTGTCGAGCCATTTGGTTTTTTGTGGTTTCCTTCCAAAAGCAGTCTCTGACATTCTGCCTCTGGAAGCTCAGGTTGCAGTATGGATAACCTGAAGCATTGAATATAACATTGTCCACCTTTTTGTTGTTGTTGTGGAGGCTGGGCTTTTTTTGTCCCCCCCCCCCCCCCCAATATGGAAATCTGAGAGTGAAAGTAGACTTGAAACTCTAAATGGTGAATCTGGCATTTGTGATCTGAAATGTTTAGACATCAAGGATGACCAGAGGGCTGGAACACCTCTCCTATGAGGACAGACTGAGGGAGTTTGGGGCTGTTCAGTCTGGAGAAGGCTACAAGGAGACCCAATTGTGGCCTTCTAGTATCTTAAGGGGTTACAAGAAAGCTGGGGAAAGACTTTTTAGGGTGTTAGGTTGTGGTAGGACTAGGGGAATGGAACAAAGATAGAAATGGGTGGATTCAGATTGGATGTGAAGAAGTAGTTCACCATGAGGGTGGTGAGACACTGGAACAGGTTGCTCAGGGAGGTGGTAGAAGCCTCATCCCTGGAGGTTTTTAAGGCCAGGCTGGATGTGGCTGTGAGCAACCTGATGTAGTGTGAGGGGTCCCTGCCCATGACAGGGGGATTGGAACTGGATGATCCTTGAGGTCCCTTCCAACCCTAACAATTCTATGACTCAATGATTTGGGTAAATGATGTTACTACTTTAAGATATGTGGAGAATGACAGCAGCAAGGGGTCAGGGCAAGTGTCCTCAAAGCAATATCGCTTGGTTTTGTTCTAGGCAGAGGACCACAGCCTTGGCTCTTACATATGTGTGAGTTAGGTATAACTTTGGCAATGTAACAGTGTAAAAATAGTGTGAGTAAGAGAACCAACTCTGTGGTAGTTAGGTTGGAAACAATTAGTCATTCATTGCACTGATGATATGGCATTCTTAGAAACCAGTAACATAAGGGCATGGAATGAAGTTTGCTAATAATTACATTCTTCATCATGGAGATATTTTATATTTAGTTAGGAAATATTACCATTGCTTACAGAAGGTGTGATTTCCTCAGGAGAAGTGAGAGAGAGTAAATCTGGCTAAAGGGTAACTATTCAGTCCATCATGTCAATAGCCACAGTGTTTTTACAGAGCAGGAGGAGATGCTGTGGGATTGCAATCACTTCAGAGTCACAAATGTTTTTAAATGGCAGACACTCTAAGAGCTTTAGATTAAAAACACATAGACTTTATGTCAGCTGCAGTACTGCATGGTGAAGGACAGAAATCACATAGGAAAATTTAGAGTTCAAAGCATCATGGCAACAAAACCATTAAGAAAAAGACACTGAACACTTTCTTTGGAGGAGTCACAGAAGGTGTCACAAATCTTCCTTTAAGTGAATGAAGTGGCTAAGAAAGAAGGCTGTATGTGAAGCCTGTGGATGGCTTTTCTACAAAGATTTTGGTAGGGGGAGGAGGGCAGACCCTTTGCATGTGGAAGGAGAGGGATGGTTTCCTTGTATCCTTTTAAAGGCCATTCAGCAGCAGAGGAGAGTTTTCCCACTGCTAGACAACATAAAGCACGCATACAGGGGCGCAGAAGTGATTTTCAACTGACTTGCCAAACAAGTTTGGGAATAAGTAGCATCAAAATTAAAGAGAGAGGACCCTAATATTTTTTTTTTGCTAGAAATGTTATCATCCCACTTGTAAAGGCACACAGGCAAACTGAAAATAGCCATATCGTGATGCAGGAAGAAGTAAAAGCCACAGAAAAATGTCCCCCATTGGAGGGGCTGCTCTCCTTTAAGCACTGCCTGAAAGGCTGCCAAAAACATGCCTCCTGTTTAGAGGTCATCCCCTCCCAGCTAAAATAAATAAATAACTAGTAAATAAGTCCATCTTTGAGGGAACTGTAGCTGTAAATACAAGACGGACAAAGGCTAGCTGTTGAATTACTATTCCAAGCACAAAGAGGGGATTGAAGGGAAGGAGAAGGGAGGGGAAATCCTTCTGTGTTTATGAGCACACATCAAAGAACCACTTCCAGAAATCTGAATAGTCAGATAGGAGGGGAGGAAACACAAAGCCTTGATAGGAAACTTGAAACAATTCAATAAACACCATTGTGCACGCCCATGCAGCAGGTTCAGGTTGCACAGCAACACAGGCAGGGGCAGGTTGTGTGGCAATACTCAATACGTGTATGGGGGAACAAATCATCAATCAGTACAGGTGTAACATCTACCTGCACCTAAAAATGTACTTTGAGAGTTCCCATTTTGCTAGATGTAAGTCATAGAATCATAAAATCAGTTTTAGTTAACAGTTTACTTACTTTTCATTGATTTTAAGCACCATGCAGATTGGTTTTTTAAGGGAGATGAGTTAATTAAGGACCTCAGCATGTAGTCTGGTGTAAATAAGGTGTGTCATTGCAGAATGTCACATGAACTCGTAAATATCAAGATTCATGGCAAAACATAATCACTGACTCAACATGTCAGCTTTTCCTCATCTGTTTAGACACACTCCAGATACCCATACATAAGTCTGATATTTCTCCAGCACATATGTGAGCATATCTTCACTACAGCCACTTCTGCCCCTGATCTCAATGAACTCAGATTCCTGCCATTGATCTTAATGAACTCAAATGAGTTCAAATGAGCTGTGTTTTTAGGTTGGACTCGATGATCCTCGAGGTCTCTTCCAACCTTAGTTACACTGTGATAAATTCCTGCCACTGATCTTAATGAACTCAGATTCCTGCATCGTCCCTGTGCACTTAGATTGGAAAGGTACTGCCAATTTTGTTGTTGTTGCTATTGTCTGCAAAAATGCCATCTGAACCTCGAGGTAAACAGTTATAAAGTTTAAACTAGAAAAGTCTCTGGGACCCTGAGAAAATCCTGCAGGTTTGCGCTGTCCCTTTGGGCTCTAGTAAGGAGCACCTGGATCATTGTATCATCTGCAAATATGATACTGGAGGACATGAGTTTTATTCCTGCTCGTTAAAGCATGAGTTTTACTCCCACATTTATTCAAGCTTTTGGTACATAGAAGATGACCAAAATTACACCTGGCATATTGTTTCTTTCTTTTGCTTTGAGACCTGCAGATTGAGGTAGTTCAAGACTGAAATGTGACACTCTGGTTCTAGTTACTGGCATCCATTCTTTAGCTGAGGGGAAAGAAGGAACAGGTTATTCATTAGCAACAAAAGAGCTGATTTTAATTGTTTTCCTGTGGTTCTAGCATTATTAATCTTTTTCAAAGTGTTTTCTGTTTGGTTGTTTTGGGTTTTGTTTTCCTTTTCCTGTTGTTGTTTTCATCTGTTTCATCAGCTCCGGAAATATTTCACAGCTAAAATGATGCGAAAGCTTAATAAATAAGCAGCCTGCAGTAAAAAGGGTGTTTGGTAACTCTTTGTGTGTTTATTGCTTATCATCAAAAAAAACCCAACAACCAAAAATCTTGGTCTTACACCACTTTTGCACTTCCTGCTCCATGGTGGGATTCAGTTCAGCCTGATGTGTGTCAATGTCAGTGCTAGAATCTCCATCCTTGGAGGTTATACAGTTCTCCCTCACTAAGTCTGTGAACAAGCTGCTCTGATCTCATAGCTGAGCCTGCCTGGGCAGGACATTGGACTAGAGACCTCCTGAATGTCTTTCCAACCTGAATTATCTTCTCCTTTCAGGAGAAAAATGCAAAATTTACCAGAAGGAGCTGAGACAGCCTGCAGAAGCTTACACCTTTTCCCTGCCAATCCTCACCCAAATGAGGATTCAGTTTGGGAGAACATTGGTCACATAGGACAGGAACAAGGGGCTCTGCCACAGAGGCTCCTTGACTGGGACTAGCTCAGAAATAAACACAGATTTGAGTCCATTTGTTTTAACCTTTCCAAATGCATTTGGACCATCAGAGTCTATTACAAAAGGGGTTTAAGAAGTTTGACTCTGTCACGTGCGATACTGGAAGGCTGGAAACTTTCCTATGAATATTCATTCACATTTGAGCACTAATTTAATTCTCCTCATGTTAATGACCCTGTCTTTCTAAAATTTGCCTAAAATAAGTATGCACATTCAGATGGAAAATTTTCAATTTATGATTGCACTTAATAGAAGTTATTTGCTTGTAATTATATGTTTAGGGGAAGTGAAGTGCAAATCGATGTATTTTCCCAACACACGAAGATGACAAAGGAGCTTTTAATGGCCTGAAGAGGCTTATGTTGGAAAGACCTCATGCCTAAATGGAATGGGCAAGAAGAGATGACAGAAAACACTGGCATTTCACATCTGTAATGTTTTTGGTGATAAAGAGAAAGGAAACAAAAAAAAGGGAAGGGTTAGGAAGCTTGAGATAACATGCTGAATGTTTGTTACATGAAGTGTAAGGAGGCAGCAAGCTGCCCACTGTCAACATCACTGTAAGGGAGGCACTTTTTCCACTTAAAAAGTGAAAAAAACTATCAAGAAGGAGAGGAGTTTTGATTTTAAAAATAGTAAAAAGCTGCTTGAAGTGTCGGTGATAAATGAGAGCTGCCTAAAGCTGTTTGCCCTCTAAAGGACCTTGTCAAATAAGTGGACTTGAGAGGCTATGTTTATTGGGATGGGACAGATGTAAAGGGGAAATACTCACATACAGCAGAGTCCAGCTCAAGGATTTGACTCTTTATTCTTTTTCATCCATCCTAAAGCTGGGGGCAAGACCCTCACCAGCCAAGATACCACACAGAGGAGCTCAGCCCCAATAAGAAGCCCCAGCCAGCACCCGTGGATGATAGCAGAGTAAGCATAAATTGGAGTAGTTGTCAATCATGGCCCTACCTGACCGGGGGGCCACCAGGCCCCCCGGCCTTTGTTGTTCACCACCACCATCACCCAGTGTGCACCATGGGCACTCACCAGTGATGAGAGGAGGATCCCTCAGCCCAAATGGGCTCAGCTTAGGGCTTCTGCCTTTCCTAGGGCTGATTATAAAGGGGAGTGGGTGGGGAGAACAAAGTGGTCACACCTGGGGTGGGAGGAGACTCCAATAGAGCCCAGGTGCTCTGGGTTTGAGGGCAGCAAGAGGGAAATGGGGTGGAAAAGGGGCAGATCTGGTGGGAAAGGGGAGGTGGTGGTGAAAGAAGGGGGTTTTGAAATAACTTTATTTGCCATAAATCTTTCGTAATGCACAAGTGCAGTTCATGGTTTGCTTTGCCTCCATGCAAAAACAACAAACCCATCAATAGTTCACGAAACAAAGCTCAATGGTGGCTCTTACAATGAAATCTTTCCATAATTGCCACTTTGCCTGGGAGTGGGGAGGGCCAAGTGGCCACACTTGGGGTGGGAGGAGATTCCATCAGAGCCCAGGTGCTGTGGGTTTGAGGGGAAAAAGGGGGAAAATGGGGCAGGTGAAGGACTTTTAGGCTGTCAGGTAATAATAGGACTAGAGGAAATGTTAAAAAACCAGTAAGAAATGGGTAAATTCAGATTGGATAGTAGGAAGAAGTAGTTCTTCCCTGTGAGTGTGGTGAGGCACTGGAACAGGTTGTCCAGGGAGGTGGTAGAAGCCTCATCCCTGGGAGTTTTTAAGTCCAGGCTGGATGTGGCTGTGAGCCATCTGCTCTAGTGTGAGGTGTCCCTGCCCATGGCAGGGGGATTGGAACTGGATGATCCTTGAGGTCAAAAATTCTATGAGTCAAAATTCTATGATTCTGAAACAATTTTGTAGTTTAGGCTGGATGTTAGGAAGAAATTCTGCACAGAAGGAGTGATTAGCCCTTGGAATGTGCTGCCCAGGGAGGTGGTGGAGTCACCATCCCTGGAAGTGTTTAAAATAAGACTGGATGAGGCACTTGGTGCCATGGTTTAGTTGATCAGATGGTGTTGGGTGATAGGTTGGACTTGACGATCTCAAAGGTCTTTTCCAACCTGGTTAATTCTGTATTCTGTGAAACCTTCACATCACTGACTTGGGTGGAGATAGCATACATAAGATTAAAACAGTGAAGGATAAGAGGACAGCCACAGTGTCAGTGTGGGGACATTGACACCTCTGTGACAACATTGTTTGAGAAAGTGGCCATTAAATGTTGACAATGTTACTGGTGATCTGACTCTAATCTGTCTGTGCAAATATCTGGTGATAAAATCAGATACCTGTTCATTAACCAGAGCTGGTGTCTCTCCATGGCACTATTGCTCATTTTAGGGCCAGATTCACCTCACTGTCAAAAGAATGATTTGTATTTAATTATTTATTTATTTATAAGACATCCACACTTCAGGCCAACTTTGGTGTGTCTGCTGTGGATATCAAATTCCTACTAGATGCTGTACATGCTGTAATAGGAATGAAATGTCTCACTATGACATATTGCTACAATTCACTGCAGCAAGTTAAAGGTAATGGAAATGTGTTTATGAAACAGTATGATTTCATTGTCCTGAATCCTTCTCTTTCCCCTGTACTGGACATCTTTATTTCAAAGTCTATTCAAACAGCTGCATGACCATTTCTGATGCCTCTACACAAGATATCTCTCGAGCAAATAATAAAGAGTGAAGACAATTGGGAAGCAGAGCTGCCAGGAGAATGCTGGACCGGTGCCCTCCGCTGATGAGGTTGGGCTGCTGCACATGCACTGCTGGTATGCCCAGGAAGGGCTGGGATGCCAAAAGGGAACACTTGTCAGCATGAAACAGAGCAACCTTCTAAAAAATCTTGGAAACATTTAAGGCCCAGTAATTGGGCGTATTCTAGCTTGGGTTTCTTCCAAGTGGGTTCTCCTCCAACTCTTCCTAGCTTGGAAATATTAATGAATTATCCTTATTGCTGAGCAACGCATTTTCCACAGAGAGCTGTTCCAGTTGTTTTAATGCACTTGCTTCATATTCATCCACATAGCACACAGGGATTTTTTTCCCCTCCACTTTCCACAGCAAGTCTAGCAAATAAGCTTAGTATCTGCAAAAATAAAGGAGTGCTAACTTCACACTTTTTTTGAAGCCCTATTCAAACTGGGGAGTTAATTAAACTTGGCCAGAAAACTCACCTGTTTGCACAATGAAAATGTTGTCAGTTGTAGCTACCTAAACTTTGAAGCTAAACAGTGGGCTATACACACAATTATGTCTCTTCCCCATCCCTGCCCATTAATAATGGAAGTAGAGAACATTGAATAAGTTTGGTTCCAGCTTGGGGATTCCTGTGTTAGATGTTATAGCCCTGAAACATCTGATACCAAACATTGGTGTCACGGTTTAGTCATGAGGTCTGTGGTGACTGTTGGACTTGATGATCTTTGAGGTCTCTTCCAACCTTGGTGATTCTGTGTGTGATAAGTAACCCTGTGTGCCTAAGGCTAACCATGTGTCATAATTTGGGGATGATAATAAGTGAATAATAAGATTAACATGAATGGAATACAGACCACAGGATCACAAGGTCACAGGTTGGAAGGGACTTGCAGAGATCATCATGTCCAACACCCCCCCTGCCAGAGTAGGACAACAGAATCCAGCACAGGTCACACAGAAACACATCCAGAGACCCTCATCTCTGAGGAAATACTACAGCATTTTGGACAAATCAATAGGCATTCATGTTTTGGGTTTTTTTTCCCCTTATTGACAGTTTGTAAAGAATAAATCTGCAAAATGCATTTTATCAAATTATTCCTGACAAATTAGTCCCTGTCTCTCATCAGTACTTGTTGAGTCATGGTTTCCCTTCTTTGAAATTCCTCCTTAGAATTTTCTTTTCCACACCTTCAGGTGGAGATTTCCTCTGCAGGGAAAAATGAAGTAACCTCACAATACCCCAAAAGGGCCAGCCCTTGAACTCCGTCAGTTTAACACTCAGTTTATTCACTCACATTTGTAATTATTATAGTGTCTGTGAATCCAACAGGCAACTAATTTAGCAGGTCAGTAATTAACCAATTACTAGAATTAGGGGAATTAACGGATAAATGCCTCAAGTTTGTTGCTCATTTTTTCAGTTAATAA
This sequence comes from Melanerpes formicivorus, assembly GCF_026170545.1. Taxonomy (NCBI): domain Eukaryota; kingdom Metazoa; phylum Chordata; class Aves; order Piciformes; family Picidae; genus Melanerpes; species Melanerpes formicivorus. The sequence continues at coordinate 627,524 of NW_027142483.1, read as the reverse complement.
CTACTGGTGGCTATTTTTAGAACACAAGCCAAGAATCCAGCTTCAGATGCCTTGCAGGAGCCTGGCTTACAAAAAATGTGATGTCTTGGAGAAGCAGCCTGGAGTTTTATAAACTAGAATGCTTATGACATCACTAAACATTAGATGCCTGAATGCCACACAATAGTTTTGGTGTGATAATAGCACTTAGGAATCCAAGCCACATGAAAAATACCTGCAATGCTTAAGCTAGATGTCAAGGATCATAAGAGTGAAGCAACGTGTCTAGAGAAGGGCAACAAAGCTGGGGAGGGGTTTGGAGCACAGCCCTGTGAGGAGAGGCTGAGGGAGCTGGGGTTGCTTAGCCTGGAGAAGAGGAGGCTCTGGAGAAGAGGAGCCTCTGGTGAGACCTTCTTGCTCTCTACAACTACCTGAAAGGAGGTTGTAGACAGGTGGAGGTTGGTCACTTCTCCCAGGCAACCAGCACCAGAACAAGAGGACACAGCCTCAAGCTGTGCCAGGGGAGGTTGAGGCTGGATGTTAGGAAGAAGTTCTTCACAGAAAGAGTTGTTGGCCATTGGAATGTGCTGCCCAGGGAGGTGGTGGAGTCACCATGACTGGAGGTGTTTAGGAAGAGACTGGATGGGGCACTTGGTGCCATGGTTTAGTTGATTAGATGGTGTTGGATGGTAGGTTGGACTTGATGATCTCAAAGGTCTTTTCCAACCTGGTTACTTCTATTCAATTTGCCATCATTATGGCTTAAAGCTGGTAAGTCTCTGTAGAACGCTGGAGGAGATTTGTACGTGTGAAAGCTTATATCTTGAAGAATCCTACAGGAAACCCTAGCAAGGACTGCAACTGAATTACTTCCTCCTGACAGGTATTGGGTAGCCAATTCATCAGGTGAGTTGTCTATGAGAAGAGCCACGGTGTAGGATCTGCTCCCGTGGTGTGGTACCAGAGCGAGCAGCACTCAGGCTTTCTGAAAATGGCTGGTATGGAAAAAGTGTTTACAGCTTGGGTGACAGCCTAGTTATTGAGTCACACATAGTGCAAGGGGACTATCTCTTTTCACTTCCTTCCTCACCCTAAAGTATTTGAAACACAAGTTTTTCCACCGCATAGTTGACTGACCTCATAAGTAAGCATGGTGGGCTGGATTCTTGCTGAGAGTGGAAATCAGCATCACTACAGATGCAGGGATTCAATAACTCAGTGCCAGTATCCTTGGACTGAAAACTCATGTAATGGGAAAATCTGAGCAAGCCATCTACTGTAAGAAGAGCAACAACTGCAGATTGTCTTTTACTTTTATTTTGCTTGTGAAATAGGAGTGGGGGGCAGGGGGGGAGAGGGTTATAAATAACAGATTCAGAATGTTCTTAGCAAAACGTGATGTGTGTCAGCATCATGTGGTAGGAAACTTTTTGGGTAAGAAAGAAAAAGATGGGCAAGTTTCTGCCCATCTGGGAAGGAGAAGGAAAAGAAGTACTGTCATATCAGCAGTTGCCAGCAGTATTTTTAAAACGCCATTATGGCAACACTTTTCTTCTGCAAGCTCGTCTGTTGAAAGCCTGGTTACATGGGGGAAAAAAATAAGAATAAAAAGAAATTAAAAAATAAATGAATTGCCAACTAGTCTGAGGGAGGAAGTGGAAGCAGAAAAGCCTGACTGGCATGCAGCCATCGAAAGGTCAGAAGTTCAGATCTCGCTCTTGTTCGATTATTTCTAATCCACTCCTATAGAGAAAGAATGGCAGCTTTCGAAGGGAGAATGAGGCAACTGAAGATTGATAATTCCCAACATGGCTCCAAGGTGAAGAACAAATAAATTCATCAGATAGAAATAATTTCACAATGGCAATGCTGTGGAGTTATTACTTTAGGAGCGCCAGACTGATAGCGTCTGACTCCTGAGTTTTTCCTGCACACACCTTTTCTCTCCTGTCTCCCTTTCAACTTCTCTCCTGTTTCCCTTTCAATTTCTCTCTTGTTTCCCTTTCAATTTCTCTCCTGTTTCCCTTTCAACTGCTAATTAATCCTTTTGAGCTCTCCTGCACTTATTGTCCATCTTTGAAACACGTGTTCTAACAAATGCCTCTTTCAATTAGGTGCAATGGCAAGGTGGGCCTGAAAGAAATACATGAGATCAACTCCAAGCAGCACTATAATTAACAATGCTCATTACAGCTCCTTATCGCTCCATGTTGTAGCTGTGCCTCATTCAAGGCATGAAGATTCGAAGTAGGTCACACAAGCAACTCATGAATAGTTAATAACTATTTAGCTACTGTCTTGAGTAGCTGTTGGGAAAAGGAGTGGAGGGGAACAACCACAAACATTAATCTATAGCAGCAAATAACCCATTGCCTCAAACAGTTGCAAAGGGGTTAATGGAGAGGAGCCACTTGAAAGGGTAATTTTTAAAGGAGTGCATTTCCAAAACATGCAAAATGAGACTCTCTTGACTGAACAGTAGCAAAAAAACAACCCCAAAAAAGCTTTTATATATGGAAAATACAGGGGGAAAGAGCAGGAATGTGCTTGCTTTCTGCAAAAGGCAATTAACAGTGGAACCATTCATGCTCCCCACTTATTTAATGGTCTGTTCAATTAATTACTAGCATGCAGGATGAAATGAGAAATGTGACTGCTTTACTGTTTTACAAGAGAGCAAGTTAAAAGATAACCTGTCATGTGCCATAACATTCATCACACTTTCCTTCACCTATTGTGTTTTAAACTGGTGATTAATAACACTAACACAACACATGCAGTGGGTGATTGCTTGAAGGATGGACTAGACACTATATTCTGTATTCCACTCCTGTCTCTGCCACAGATTTCTCACTCTTCTGACAAGCCACAGGCTGGTTCTGAAGGAATTTTGTCACTAAATATATACAGAAGAGAAATCAATAATATGTACAATTATGCACAAGTAAGTTGTGTCAAAACTGTAAAAAGAACAGATTGCCTTGCTCTTACTGAAGCTAGACATCTTGGGCAGCTAAAGTACCTTCCACATTCTTGCCTCGTGTCCAGAAGTCATCAAGTGGTAGGGCATAGTGTGATTTACAGCCAAGTTTACTCTGCAGTAATTTCCTTGATTACCTATGTCCTGAGTTTCTCCATCTGTGAAGTGAGTATTGCAAAACCTAACTGCCTCCTTTGCAAGCTGTTCTGAGGATTACTTCACTGTGAGGACATTTAATGCTGAATCAGTTCAAGAGATAACTCTCCTCCTAACATTTGTTCAAATCTGCAAAAGCATTTGTACTTCTGTCCTTCCCATACATAACTCATGCAAATCTGTTGGAAATGTACACTGAGGTTAAGGGGAAAGATTCTTCTTCATGAAGCTATGGGGACAGAACAGGATCAACCTATAATCCCTGACTCAGCTCCAGGGAATGAAGTAGAAAATCTGCAGCTGATTAGAAGGTTTTTTGGGTTGGGATTTTTTTTTTTTGCACATATTTTGGCCAGAGCTGTTATCTTATCCAGCTTTTCCCCTAAGCATGCTCCCATCTTAAACAAAAAGGAAGAAAACTCTGATGAGGATCAGACTCTGTTGTAAAGAATTCCTCTATTTTGCTCCAATGAACATCACATTGATTTTATTGTCTCCTGTCTCTGCGCTCAGAGAAACAGAAATTTCCCTCAGGTGTTATTGCTATCATCCTCTCATATGAAGTCTGTCAATAATTGCACCACATCTTTCCTAATGCAACATGACACTATTAACTTTTTGGGTTGTGGGGTTTTTTTTTCAGGATGAAATGAAGAGAATGCCCGAAGAGATACTTTATATTTCTAGAAGATATTAAAATCGCTACTGAATTACAGATATAACTATTTAGTTAATTATCTTAGAGGAAATAATAGCTCTGAATGCTCTCTCTTTTAGACAGCAGTGGTTATATGAAATCAAGGAAATGGCACATTTGTAAAACCACTGCCACTTAGAACAGACGTAAGAGACTCTTGTTCCGGTACTTTGTTAGGGAGCTTGGGTAGGGTTTGGATGTTCCTTTTGGTTTGGGTTTTGTTGCTGGTTTTTTCCAAAGGTCAACTGGGATTTTCAGATGACAAAAACCTTGTGAAGGTGGTGGGTGAGCACCATGATGCAAAACCTGGTAGCAGCTTCCACAGCACAAGAAAACTCCCACAGCAAACTGCTGGCCAAGCTGTCAGCTCGTAGCTTGGACCGCAGCACTCTGTGCTAGGTTAGGAACTGGCTGAAGGGCTGAGCCCAGAGAGTGGTGGTGAACGGGTGGAATCACCGTTCCTGGAGGTATTCAGTGTCACTAAGGTTGGAAGAGACCTCAAAGATCATCAAGTCCAACCTGTCACCACAGACCTCATGACTAGAGTAGGGAAGACACTACTGCCCACTGCAGGCTTGAACTCATGACCTTCCCATTAAGGGTCTTATGCACTGCCAACTGAGCCGCATCTGTTCAAGAGGGGATTGGACGCGGCAGTTGGTCATGAAGTCTGTGGTGACAGGTTGCACTTGATGACCTTTGAGATCTCTTCCAACCTTGGTGATTCTGTGATTCTGTGAAGTTGAGAGAACTACTAAAGGGAGTACCTCTTCCCACTATGGTCATTGAACCTCTGGAGCATGATCTCCACCACAGGTAGCTGAGGGAAGCAAGCAGGACCAGCACATATAAACAGGTGCCTTTAAATATGTGTTTTAAAATGTTGAGGCAGGGATATATGATTCCTAACACAGCAAATATGGATGCTGAGGGAGTGTCAGGCAGCAAACTGCAGGAAACAGCCAAGCTCCCATGGTCTCTTAAAAACAGCTTCTATTGCCACAGCCTGAGACAAAGTGTTGCACTAGAGATACAGGAATCAGCTCCAGCAGAGATTTCTTAAGTTCTTCTGTTCATCAAAACATTTCACTTCATCCTGGAATAAACAAGACACTGTGGAGAAGGTGAAAAAACAAAGTTGCTTTTAGATGTGAAGCCATGTGACAAACAAGATCAAGGAGAAGAGAATATTCGAAAACATCACATGCATTTCTGATTTAGCTTCAATATGCTATAGATGTCTGTGCCTTCTGACCACAAGATTACAAGGCCACCCTCTGACATGGTTAAAATCTTTGCTCCTTTTCAGATGGTACCTGTCAACATGTTGAAAGTGTCTTAATTTCATGTGAGAGGGAAAGAGAGAGGCCAAACAGCAGAAACAGCTGCAAAAGGGCCAGAACCAGTGTGCTGGGTGGCATGTGTAACATAACAGTCATCCAGGTCACCTTCCTTCCCATGGGCCTTGGATAGCCTCCTCCAGTGCCTCTGGAAGCATTCACACCTCAGTTATGCCTTTTCATTCTCAGTCACATAAATTTTGGATGATCAGCTAGTAGAGACAGGTTCAAACCAGTACTTTTGGCCAATGCTGGTGCTGTGTGTGCTGTCATTTATTCTTTCTCTCTATACTGTTTAGTTTCAGGGCCCTAGTTCTTTGATTATCCACACAGTCCCAGGGCCAAAGCACCACTGGGTAGGTCCTGGTGTGAGTGCTATGCCATATGAATGAGTCTTCCCTTCCCTCCCCTTTCCTCACAGTTAGAAAGGAAATTTAGCCTGCAAGGATTCAGTCTCACCTCCATACATGTCAGAATATGCTCATGTGTTCAGTCTGAGCTCTGCAAGACTGCCAAGTTCAGTGCTAACAGACAAAAATGTTTTACCTGCCAGGATTCAGGCCCTTACCCCAGAGTGAAATTTCAGCATTTCCATCAACAAACCTCCATCTAGCCATAAAAATGATGAAATTCACAATGGATTTTTCCCAAGCTGGACATTTTCAAGAAAATGATAGGATTTTGGAAGGGAAGCACATAGGATGTTAATGGAGCATAAACAGATAGGAAAAATGGGAGTCAGCAAAATAGATGTCCTCCCTGATCATAATCTCATGAATATATTTGAAGCTTCAAATATTTTACAGCCTAGTTTCAGAGCTGGTTAGCTTTATGCAGTTGACTTGGCAAGAGATACTTTCTCCAGGTAGGTGAATAGAAGGAACAGAGCTCCAGCTTGTTCTCCGGTGTTTTGCAACAGCACAGCAAAGCCTGCTCTGCCTCCTCAAAGCTTTTCCTGTTCTGCCATCTATCCTGGCATTTCATTTTTCTAGGGGGGAAAGGGTAGTTGAGAAAGCCACATGCCACCAAGGGATTGTCTTGAATGTGTCTTCAAAACAGGGGAAACCTCCTGCTTTTTCATTTTTGGAGGAAAGAGGAATTAAAAATGGCCTGAATAAAATGACTGCAACATGTGACATCCTGTCCAGGAGTGAAATGTGCAGTGAAGAATTTGCCATTCTCTCCAGAAAATTATGTCTAGCTAGCATCAGCACAGAAAACATGCTCAACCAAAATAACGTGGCAGGTTGCCAGAGAGTGCTTCAGTGCTTGAGACTGTTGTAAATTTTTTATTAGAGATGTCTGTACAACCCAAAGATCAAGGTCATTTCCAGTGACCCAGCTGTCCTGAGTATATGGCAGCTCTCAGGTTTGCACAGGAGCAAGGGAAAGGCCAACCACTGAATGGCTCTGTTCTGTGTGTTGCTGCTGCCATTTCAGTTAAAAGATGCCCCACTGCAATCATTTTCCTATATGGTAGTCATATATGAATGGAATGGAATGGAATAGAATGGAATAGAATGGAATAGAATAGAATAGAATAGAATAGAATAGAATAGAATAGAATAGAATAGAATAGAATAGAATAGAATAGAATAGAATAGAATAGAATAGAATAGAATAGAATAGATCAGGTTGGAAAATACCTTTGAGATCATTGAGTCCAACTTCTCATCCAACACCTTCTAATCAACAAAACCATGGCACCAAGCACCCCATCCAGTGCCTTCCTAAACACCTCCAGTGATGGTGACTCCACCACCTCCCTGGGCAGCACATTCCAATGGCCAATCTCTCTTTCTGTGAAGAACTTCTTCCTAACATCCAACCTAAACCTCTTCTGGTACATCTTGAGACTGTGTCCTCTTGTTCTGGTGCTGGTTGCCTGGGAGAAGAGACCAATCCTCACCTGGCTACAACCTCCCTTCAGCTCATTGTAGACAGCAAGAAGGTCTCCCCTGAGCCTCCTCTTCTCTAGGCTGAACAACTCCAGCTCCCTCAGCCTCTCCTCACAGGGCTTGTGCTCCAAACTCCTCACCAGCTATGTTGCCCTTCTCTGGAAGAACTGTTATGCTCAGTGACAGTCACTGACCATCTCACCTTGCTGTCATGATAGGTCATGCTGTTTTGTTTTGTGGCAGCTGTTTTGTTTTTCAAGAAGCATCTGAACTTGAGGACTCATCTTGACAAGATTTCTCCATAACTAGTGTGGAAATGAAAGGTTCAGTATCTACTGATGAAAATCATACCTCTGCAAAATAAGCCAAAGTGATTTCTTGCCCCACCTGAAGCTTTTAATAGTGGGCTAAAAGAAAATGCCAATTCAAAGAAGAGAATTCCACGAGCACTGTAATTCACTAAATAGCTGGGGGCCCACACACATGACATGATGCATATGACATAGAAAATTAACAAACTGAAATAAGTTAAAAACTTAAACTTCTAAATGAAGCTCAGCTTAGAAGAAACTCTCTCCAGCAGCTTCTCTACAGCTCTTCAGCTGGGATTCTTTTCTTTGACCTCAATATTTCAAACCTCGATGTTGTCAAACCGCATTTCAAACAGCCCTCAACCACACGCAGCTTCTGCAGAGGGTGGTTAAAGTTTATTAACCTTGATAACCCCAGCACCTCAAGTGGGTCAGCACCTTTACCTCCAAAATAAAGAGAGTCCAGCAGTTCAGCTGTCTGCTGTGAAGTCATAAGTATCACAGAAGACATTTCACTGAAGAAGGTATTTCACTAAAGAAGGAATGCTGGGGGTTTGTTGTTGCTGTTGTTTGCTTGTTTTATCTTTGTTTTAAAAACTCCAAAGCCCTTTCCTGAAGCCTGTGAGATTCCATGAGTGGAAGCTGTGCATGATGAGAAGCAGAGAGGCCCTTAAAAAAAAAATCTATCTGATAAGTCCTAAAGCAAAATTGAGTTGTATTCACTTGAAGGTTATCTGCAGAGATTCCATTACTGACCAACAATTTCTCAGGAAATTGTAAATATAGAAGCCAGGCATTTGTGATGATTTTAAGAACACATGTGTGCTGTCATGAAAGAGAATCATTCCATCTTCATGGAGTCACAGGCTTTAAAGGCCAGGATTTACTTCCTGAAAAACACAAGCCAGAAAACTTCACCCAATATATTTTGTACATGGTATTTCCTTTCCTTAAATGAATTGCCAGTAGTATTAACTTGATAGGGTGATTAAAATAGTTTCCATAGACAGTTTTAGGGAATGTCATTATTTGAATGAAGATCTACACAACTGGTCAGACCTTTCTCTGATGGACTTGCACTGAATTAGAATTGCAGACAGCACAGGACTGGCCCAATGATGTATGCTGGGAAAAAAAGAGAGCAATAAAGTATAATGTATGTATCTGTGCTTATACCCAGTAAACACAAGGTCTGCTCTAAAGCACCAGCAGCAGCTCACACTGGCAGGGATCTGTCTTTTCTATTAACATTATCTTCCTTGGAACCCTGGAATTATAGGATTTATACCAAGGGCTTGTGAAGCAAACAAGGCAACAAAGACAAGCAAACCAACATGATGGGAGTCAGTGATCAGCACAGCAAATGGCTGAGGTGTTCAGGAGGAGACTTGACAGGGTGCTTGGTTGCATGGGTTAGTTGATTAGGTGGTGTTGGACGATAGGTTGGACGTGGTGATCTTGAAGGTCTCTTCCAACCTGGTCTGGTCTATTCTATTCTATTCTATTCTATTCTATTCTATTCTATTCTATTCTATTCTATTCTATTCTATTCTATTCTATTCATGAGGAAGGCAGACTGCCACCCAACAGGCTGAACCAGCACGGAGAGCATGGAGCAGGGCTGGCTGTCTTGAAATCCTATCTTTTCATAACTACCAAAGCAGATTTCTTTTTGTCCTCAGCTTATACTCTGCCAGTTTTCTAGGGCTGTCTTTTTTTTGGCTGTGATACAGTTTGCATTTTTCAAATCATAACATCTCCAATACAGTGGCACTTGGAATGCATCCTGCCTTTGGTCTCTCACTACTTTGCTTTAATTAGCAGTCTGTAAAATGGAAGGGTCCTTTCCTCAGCTCTGAACAGACTGAACTGGTACAGTCTAACACTCTGATTTTCCCAGCTTTACAACAAGATACAACCTGTGACACAGCTGAGATGGCTGTGACTGCTATTGTCAGACCCGATGCAAGTCTTGGCTAGAAAGGGTTCTGAAAGGAATAAATGTTGCTATACAATCGCATAAAGGCTGCACAATATACCTGCCCTCTTCTTTACTATCTGTGGGCATAATATACCCCCAAAATTCAATGTTGCTTTCACAGTTTTGCAAGCAGAGTCCTCCCTTGTGTCAAGAGCTGGATTCATTGCAGGCAGAGATCAATGATGAGCAGGACAGCCAGGGAGACTGCGCCTGAGCACAGGCTCAGAGCACAGAAGCCATTTCCCCCATAGATTTCCATGATCCCTTCTGTAAAAATAAGCTTAGAAACTATCTCCTGGCCCAAGAAGAAGCAGAAAAAATGGGGGAAAGGAGGGGGAAGTAAGTTAACTGTTCTATGAACTTGGATGGAAGGATTATTACTTTTATGGCCGATTTTTTATCTAGGGAAAAGGGAGTCAAAGCATGTTGTGAGAAGTGGCTTTGGTCCCCTCAAGGGGAAGGCACAGGGAAGATCATCATGTGTCTTAATTTTCATGTTGTTTCAGAGAAAGGTCAAGTGTCATTATTTATTTTGAGACCAAAAAATGTATGGGGAGGTGAATAATATTACTTTCTTTCTCCTTGCTCTCATTTCCTGCCCTGGAATGGAAGCGTATCAGCTGAGCCACAGCACAGACACTACAACATTCATCTCGGTGGGGATGAGATGTTTATGTTAAGGCAGAAAATGTGCTGTTTATTTAACTCAGACACAGCCATATGACCTTCAGATGGCTGTATCATGATCAGCAACAGAAGTGATCAGATGGATGTAAGAAGTCCAGAAAAGTTCTTTTAGTAGGGAATGGCTCCTTCAATAGAGGTTTATTCACTGTTCACAGTTTGCAGCTGCAAAACAGTCCAGTTTCAAAACATTTCTGATAGCTGTAGGTGGGATGCCTTCCAGCCAACATCTGATCAAATGGCACAATACAGAACTGAAGTCAGCTGTAGCACTGAAAGTATGAAATCTTTGTTCTTCATATATATATATATATATATGAATGAAGATTATTAATTCCTCTCTGACTCCTAAGATCATCGAGAGCTCTCCTGCTGAATCAGAATATTTTCTGAAGCCAGAGAAAAATATTAGCCAGCTTAGGGAACCAGAATCTAGTAATGGTTCTAATTAACCTACAGTGAAATGCTGTAGTGCTTTTCCAGTATACATCAATGTGGTGCTCTGAAGTACAGCTCATCATTCTGAAATTGAAGAGGAAAATGAAGCAGCAAAGAGCTTTGGCATCCATCTGCTTTTTAAGTCAGCACCTATCCATTCATGCAGATATGTACTATACAGAGAATGTATGCATACAAATACCCAATGATTGAAATGAGAAATTATGAGTCAAAGTTCAGCACCCAGGGATAGAACCTGCTTATGTTTCCTTGTGGGGGGGAACTGAATCTTTTCTGACAGCTCTTAATCATCTTCATTCAAGCAGTTGTCAGTGTTTTGGATTTGAAGCCTTAGCTTCAAATCACATCAGTTGTACCCACCTTGCCTTTGTATTTAGCATTCTGGACTCAGTCTTTTGTCTTTTGTTTTTGTTTGTTTGGGTTTTTGGGGGTCTTTTATTTTTTGTGGTGGTGATGGTGGGGGTCTCTCCTCTCCTCTCCTCTCCTCTCCTCTCCTCTCCTCTCCTCTCCTCTCCTCTCCTCTCCTCTCCTCTCCTCTCCTCTCCTCTCCTCTCCGAACCTCTCCTCTCCTCTCCTCTCCTCTCCTCTCCTCTCCTCTCCTCTCCTCTCCTCTCCTCTCCTCTCCTCTCCTCTCCTCTCCTCTCCTCTCCTCTCCTCTCCTCTCCTCTCCTCTCCTCTCCTCTCCTCTCCTCTCCGAACCTCTCCTCTCCTCTCCGAACCTCTCCTCTCCTCTCCTCTCCTCTCCGAACCTCTCCTCTCCTCTCCTCTCCGAACCTCTCCTCTCCTCTCCTCTCCTCTCCTCTTCTCTCCTCTCCTCTCCTCTCCTCTCCTCTCCTCTCCTCTCCTCTCCTCTCCTCTCCTCTCCTCTCCTCTCCTCTCCGAACCTCTCCTCTCCTCTCCTCTCCGAACCTCTCCTCTCCTCTCCTCTCCGAACCTCTCCTCTCCTCTCCTTCTCCTCTCCGAACCTCTCCTCTCCGAACCTCTCCTCTCCGAACCTCTCCTCTCCGAACCTCTCCTCTCCGAACCTCTCCTCTTCTCTTTCCAGCTTGAATGCAATGAAGTGCTGAATTTTCTGCTGTTCTGACCATACATTTCTCCTTCTCAGTGTACACCACAAGGAGTACGTGCAAGAGATGAGCAGAACTTGGTTTTAGTTTCAGGCTCTGTGCAAACACAAGCAGGATATTACTGTTTTGGTGACAGCTCATAGCTGCAATCATAAACAATGCTTCCTTTATTAAGTGAAAACCAAGGTAAACAACTGTGAGACTTAGTACATGCTGGTGCTTGGTATACTTATCCCAGAAACTGCACCTTACATTTAGGGAAGTTGAACATAATACATATGTGTGTGTGTCTGCATATATGTATATGCATGTCATAAACAGAATTGAATCTGACTCTAGTCAGCAGAAGTCCCAAGAGATAAGGATGATGGAATTAAGTGAAAGCTGAAAGTTCCTTGGGCAGAAAGTTCTGCCCACATTACTCTGAGGGACCAGCCTCCTCCTCAAGACAGGCTGCCCTCTGTGTGTAGCAGGAATTCTTGACTGCTCACACCTTAAGGTCTGCAGAAAAGGGAGTGACAAAAGACTTTGCTCAAGGTGGCAGCTTCAGCTCATCCTTGGTGTTCACCTTTGTTCAAAAATCCCATCCCTGACTTCCATGCATGTTTAAAGCTTTCCTTGTCACTCTTGACATCCTCTTTTCTTGACAGCCAAAAACCAGTGGTGTCCTGTCCTGGTGTGAAGCTGAGTGTAGCAGAACCTCAGAGGTGTGAAATGGTCCTCTTCAACACTGTGCAGGTGGCAGCCCTGGCCACAGATAGTCACTGCCTCACTCTTTCTGTGGGTTAGACACAATGACAGCAAGGCCTGCCCACTCCTAGTGAGTGCAGCCTGTGAGGTGTCAAGGAGAGCACTGCATTTATGTGTCTGTCTGCTCTCCTAAAGCAGCCCTGCTGTAGCTATCCACCGGCTCATAGTAAGAGGAAAAAAGAATTTCAGAGTTAAAAACTGAGCATTTTAAGATGTTCTTTGCCTGCTTTATAGACCACCAAATAATTGTATACAGCATGATACAGAAGCAGTACAGCTAAGGTTAGGGTGGCTATGGTTTTGTTAAAACTGTAATTGTGTGCCACATTCCTGTGGGTTGGAGAGCCTCTCTTCATTGGACAAGCAGTGCTCTCAGCTGAGGTGCAGCAGCAGCAGCATTATCATTGTCACAGATTATGGACCTGGAGTTCTTGAAATCTTATTAAACTTGACACTTGGATGCACAATCCCTAACTAGGGCCAGTAATGAGAGCCTCTATTCCTATCCAAAATGTATGCCTTTCCTCTGCAACAGACAAGCCAGGGCAGAGGCTTCAAGAAAATAACTGAAAACAGAACTGTAACTAATCTGTTTATCTAATTTTTACCAGATGTGCTAAGGTAATCTTGCAGAAGGAATCAAATGAAATCACCACAAGTACCACTGCTTCCCTGAACTTCAGGCATGGCTGAGCACAGAGGTGTTCAGAGAGCAGAACAAAAAGGGTGGTGGATTGCAAACCTTTTTCCCTGTTATAAACAAAGCAACGAGGTGAGACTACCTATATTTTTTTTTCCCAAACAGTTCTTTTTTCCTTACCCTGCTGGGCAATCTTTCTTACAAAGCCAGATCAGACCACATGTTCAGCCCTGCATAGGGCAATTTGCTGATTTGATGATGTACAGTTATACATTTCAGAATATGAAATTATGTATGAAATAAAATATCATAGTCCACTGCACCGAGAGCAGAAGGAGTGCTGCACTGTCACTGACATTGACAGATCGAAGAATCCAGTTCAGTGCAACTTGTGCTGAGCTCTTCAGCTCCTATAAATGATATGGAAAATCTTCTCTGACTGAGTCCTCTTGGGTTGTCTTTCATTTGGTTTGTTGTGGGGTTTTGTTTGGTTGTGGTTTTTGGGTTTGGATTGGTTTTGTGGTTTTTCACTCCCCCTCTTTCTTACAAAAAAAAAGGAAGCCCAGCAGAGGGGATAGCTGATTGTGATACTTTTATTCTGAGAAGAACTTTCTCCTTCTCAGAACCTTCACAAGGAATGTTAAATGCCTCACCCTGATGCTGTATTTGAACAACATGTTCTGATTACTCGTTGCTCTTCAATATTAAATCAACACAATGATGTTCACTGTTAGTGTCCTCTCCGGTTCCATTTTAGCCTTCCAGAAGTTTGTTGGCAAACTTTGTATCCCCTCATGTCCTGTCAGCATTAGGCCATACCTTTTGCTGTAGAATTGGAAAATTAAAGGAAACAGACTATGAAATGTGCTGCTGATGGGCAAGATGGGGATGCTGGAATCTGCAGGATGTTGACTGCACAGCCTGAGAGGAATGCAGATTTTCTTTAAATGGCTTTTCCTGGCCTGCATCAGGAATAGTGTGACCAGCAGGAGCAGGGAGGTCATTCTGCCCCTGTACACTGCACTGGTTAGGACACACCTTGTGTATGGTGTCCAGTTCTGGGCCCCCCAGTTCAGGAAGGATGTTGACTTGCTGGAACGTGTCCAGAGAAGGGCAACAAAGTTGGTGAGGGGTTTGGAATGTAAGCCCTATGAGGAGAGGCTGAGGGAGCTGGGGTTGATTAGCCTGGAGAAGAGGAGGCTCAGGGGTGACCTTATTACTCTTTACAACTACCTGAAGGGAGGTTGTAGACAGGTGGAGGTTGGTCTCTTCTCCCAGGCAAACAGCACCAGAACAAGAGGACACAGTCTCAAGCTGTGCCAGGGGAGGTTTAGGCTGGAGGTTGGGAAGAAATTCTGCACAGAGAGAGCGATTGCCCATTGGAATGGGCTGCCCAGGGAGGTGGTGGAGTCACCATCATTGGAGGTGTTTAGGAGGTGTCTTGATGGGGTGCTTGGTGCCATGGTTTAGTTGATTAGATGGTGTTGGATGATAGGTTGGATGCAATGATCTCGAAGGTCTCTTTCAACCTGGTCTATTCTATTCTATTCTATTCTATTCTATTCTATTCTATTCTATTCTATTCTATTCTATTCTGTCATTTTTTTATGTTACAGAAATGCATTTTTCTATCAGATAAGGGTAGAATAAATAAAGAGAGGCATTAGACCTTAGACACCATTTGGTCACAGTTAACTGAAATAACTTGATCTCTTTTTTTTTTTTAAGTGCAGACTAATTGTATTGCCAATAACAACAGCGGTGGTTATTTGTGTTAAGATAAAGGCAATAAAACTCTAATGATCCAGGATGCATGATTGACAAAAAGATCACGAAGGAATTTCCCTCTTACTTATTATATTTCACATTACATACGTGGTCAGACACACCATAGGATTCTGTAAGCTGTTTCTGAAACGCTGAGTCTGATTTATTGCCAGAGGCAAGATGCCAGACTGGATGCATCAAGGATCTTGTCTGCTAAGAAATGCTTCAGTTTCTTTCAAGAGAGTGTCCATATGTGCACTCATACCATCAGCATATGTCTACTTCCCTGAGTTGAAGACTTCTCAATTTTAGCAGTATCTCCTAGATCACTATCCTGTCCTGTCTCTGCCTGACATAAACTCACTGAGGCTGCATCTGCTCACTCAGGACTAATTTGTGGATAGATGCTGAAGAACCACATGAGCAACTTAGTCTTCTCTTTTAGTCTAATTGCTTCCTTTTTTTGATTTACTTGTCCTGCTTTCTCTTCTGAATTCAATTCAGTCCTTACAGGTTAAATTTACCTTACCTTCTTTCTCTACATACCTGCAGGCAAGAGTTTTCTTTGGATGGGATGGTGACTCCACCACCTCTCTGGGCAGCCCATTCCAAGGGCTTATCACTCTTTCTGTGAAGAATTTCTTCCTAACATCCAGCCTAAACTGCAAAATTGTTTTAGAATCATAGAATCATAGAATTTTTGGGGTTGGAGAGGACCTCAAGGATCACCTACTTCCAATCCCCCTGCTATGGGCAGGGACACCTCACACGATCAGGTTGCTCAGATCCACATCCAGCCTGGCCTTAAAAACCTCCAGGGATGAGGCTTCTACCACCTCCCTGGGCAACATGTTCCAGTGTCTCACCACCCTTATGGGGAAGACCTTCTTGCTGACATCCAATCTGAATCTGAAGTTATGTGGAGAAATGTTTTCCCTCAATCCAGTCATGGAACTTCTTCAAAGAGACAGGCAGTTGAGCTTCAAATATAGGCTGAGCAGATGTGATGCTCACTACCTCAGAAGTGCTTATTTCTCTCTATCAGTTAGAGATTCTGCACTGCAGGTGTCTGAATTTGGCTGGGAAGAGGCCCACCTGACATGTCTACTTGAAGGCTCAGAAAAGCTCCTATGCTCAGCATGCCTAACATCTGCAAGGACAGTAGACTCCTGATGACCTGTTTGGGATCCCTTAGGTAAAGATTTCCCGAAGCATTTCTTCCATGGGCCTTTAAGAAGGGTTTTCCACGTTATTTGCTTTATCTACCCAGACAAGGTGATTCTAACTGCATGCTTCATGTCCATCATCCACCTTTATTTTCATTTTTTCCTTCTTTTAGTCAAATCCATAACTAATACATTTTGAATATTGTATAAACCAAATGACACAAAAGTCTACAGGCATTTCACCAAACCCTCTAGGTGCGTAGGTTGTTTAAGTGGGGTTGGTTTTGTTTGTTTATTAATCACAGCCAATCTGAATGGTGAAATGGCCTTTGATTTGGAGCAATTTATGATGAGTGTTAAGGACAAATGTTTTTGTGGCTTAAGTAAATTAGTGTGAATTGGAAGTCTCTAGATAATTCTCATTTTCCTTTGGTCTTCCAAAATGCATTATCCAAGGATGCTTTCCAAACCTTCATTATGGTTTTAATCTAATCCAGTCCTAGCAGACTGCACATTTCTTTGATGGCTTGGTGTTTGCATTAATTGACAAAGCAGACTCATTCTTCAGGCACAGCATTTCAGATCAAGAGGCTGACTTTAGTGTTCCTCCCACAAGGAGTCTTTCTGCTTATGCAGACTACAGGTTGACTCTAGCTTTCTTTGCTAACATCTTTTTACACCCTTCCTCAACACACTAGGCCTCATTTGAATTTAGCTTCTGGTAAATTTTGCAGGATTACCAATACACAAAGTCTACTTTCTCACAAGAGAGGGCTGTTCCAGAAGTAAGGAAACAGAAACTTCCTATATAGTCCAGACCACTCATTGAGGTCATTATGCCTCCTCACCATGCCAACTTCTAGTATGCCTTTGCTTAGTGAACATAATGCAACTGCATGTGTAGATCAGTCATCTACAAGCTGATCAGGAAGGAGTCTGGGACAAGGGAAAGCATGTCCCAGTGAAAATAGAGATATTTTTCCTGCACCACCCACACACTTGGAATGGGGATACAGGTCATTTTCTTATTTCACTCTCAGTCCAAGAAAAAAAGAAAGCAGTTAAAACACTTAATTAGATGATACTGTATGTAGCTAGGGAAATTAATCAAAACCAGATAACTCTGATATGGCCAAGAAGAATGGAAACAGCCAAGCTAAGTGTATGTGGAGTGCACTTATAGTCTAATGTTACTTCTCAACCTGTGAGGCATGCCTTTCCCGATGAGGTAGATGGAAATACAAATGAGGCATGTCTTGTGATGAGGCACAAAGGAGATGCTGACTGGTTGCAAGTGAAGCATAGGATAAATTAATTTTGAGGCACTGTTTGACAGTGATAAAATTCAGGTGAAGCTGAGGAGTTTTCTCATTCCACCATGGTCCTACACACTGGAGTCATATTCAGTAACTGCAGGAGAGTAGTATTTGTGATGATAGCAAAAATGGATCACTTTTGGATATCCTCTTTGCCTAATGATAATCATCCAGACTTCAATAAATGTTCTCTGGGACTGTGCAGTGATTTCCACTAAAAAACAAAGACTCTTGTAGGTTCACCCAGAGTAAGTTGAATGCACCTCATTTTCTTTAAGCCTGGAAGCTATA
This sequence comes from Melanerpes formicivorus, assembly GCF_026170545.1. NCBI lineage: Eukaryota > Metazoa > Chordata > Aves > Piciformes > Picidae > Melanerpes > Melanerpes formicivorus. The sequence goes on along the minus strand of NW_027142483.1, from coordinate 610,042 downwards.
ACCACCCCCAGATCAATCTAATATATAGGTGGGAGACTGCCTTGAAATACTCTCTATGCCACAGTCACAAGGTAAGGAGCTGTGATTGATCCCTCATTGGCAGATATCAAATGAGATTGTCCTTGCTGAGCTTGGGTTTTAATCTTATTTCAAACTTTATAACTGGATCAAAGCACAAAGTTTAGGACAAGATGGTTTCCTGTCCTAAATGTTTTTAGGATTTATAGTATCAGAAATAAATCTTCAAATGTAGTACATCTACATCCTACACTTGTCTGTTAGATTCCCACTCCAGCATGAATGGATACATCATCTCCTTTCAGCCTCCATCTAAAGGCACAGTTTGCTTTGTCATCTTGGGAACAGTGCTGTATAAGAGTCAGATTTGTTCATCAGTATTCATTGGAGGTTACCTGCAAAGTAAACTTCCTTCTGATTAACTAAATCACTTCAATGTTGTAACTAAAAGTAGGAAAGGTGCAAAAATGAAGCCAACTAATACAGACTAAACACATTCACATCTCCTTGGTGCTCCAAGTAGCTACACATCTTTACACTTGCTCACATGCAAACATAGAGTATCAAGTTTTCTTCCCTATAACAGTAAGAAAATGCTGTAATATTTCTGTGGAATTTTCTTATCTTTATAACATTTATGAACTGTACATGCCTGCTGTTTTCCAAGCAATTATATCATTTAATAGAGGAATGATCATGCTAAAGATGTCTTTAGTAATAGTGAGCATATAATAGGTCTTGTATAAAGCCCAGGTGACTCCAAAACAGCTCAGTGAAGCATGGATCTTGAAAACAGTAAGAACTACAGGAGTTGTGTTTCTTCTTCAGTGCCAAATAGCAAGTGTTGGAAATTTCCTTAAATGTGAGTATTTTCATTAGTGAAAGTCAAATCCTGCCTCCCTGTCTCATACACAGCTGCACAGTTTACCAAGTAGCTCCATTAAAGCCAAGGTGAAGTTTCACATTACACTTTAGCTGACAGGTTGTGCAACTGAAACAGCATTTTCTCTCCAAACCAAGGCCCTTGGCTGTGTGCTCATTCTTTTTCCCTTGCACCAGCTCTGGTCCCAGCTGACCACATTGGGAGCTGACCCATGAAGCACAGTCAGCAGAACATGATCTCCCTCCTTTTCTATTATTTTTCTGAAAAGCAAAATAAGAAAGTGCTCACCATAACGAAAAACAGGGCCTCTGACTTGGTTTGTTAATCTTAACAAAGAAGGGCCACTCGTGAATCCTTCACTGAGCTGTGTGCGGGAATCCATGCGCTCTGGAAAGACACACACGTGGGCACAGTGCTGAGCCATCCTTCTGCAGACAGACCCAAAGGGAAGAACTGCCAAAGTGCTCTGTTTCTGCAGGCACACAGCTCCAGAAGCTCTCCAGCCATGCTCTGTGTGTGCTGTCAGGTTAAGGCAGCTAGCCTTAGCCTTGGGATACGCTGGCTGTGTGCCTGCCCTTTGCCCAGGGAGAAGGCTGGAGCTGGGGGCAGTAGTGACTGACAATTCCTGCTGTCAGCAGCCGCATCGGTTGGATAGCAAATGGCAGAGCCTGCTGTTAATAAACTCTCTCTTTCATTTAATAACAGCTCTCTGTATGCCAGCGATGTGTTTTCATGATTCAGTGTCCAAAATATCCCATAGCATAATAACATTCTTATTCCCAATCATTTGCTGAGCTTCTTTCTCCTGGTTTTGGTAGAAAGGAGGATCTTGCATCCTTATTTACTGAGCACTGTCATTTGAAAGAAGAATAAACACTGATGAATATCGCTGCGTGGTACTGCTGGGTTTAGCATGCCCACATTATACTTCTTTTTATTATTCTCTCTGATGTTACTGAAGTGCCTGAAAGTCCCAGCAAAAAGTGATATTCAACTATGCTGACTGCTATGCAAACAAGACAGCCCCTGTTCATAAAGAATTCTTCTGTAACTTCTGTCTCTACGTGTTACAAATTATTCACATGCCTACTGAGTTTCAAGCCAGTGACACTTCTACTCTGCTATTAATATCTCAAGTCTTGCTTGAATATTTATTCAGAGATGCATTTAATTCTCTATGCAGAAGCTGCTTTTTAATATTAATATTAATTTCACATATTCATATACCTCTCCATAATGTGCATTGTTTACACTCTGAGGAAAGGAGTGAGATACAGCGCTTAGAATGCAGAAATTGTATGTAATCAGAAAGAGAAGGGAAAAAAGGGGAGAGGGGAGGGAAGAAGAAAGAAAATAAAGACTTAGTTTGCAACATTTCTGAGGCAGACAAATCAGGAAGCACAGATTTTGCTAAGGGAAGTGTGCTGTTGTTAGGCAATCTTCTGCTTTGTCTCTGAAGCATGTATCTGCTCACTCCCCCCCAATTCTCACCAGAAAACAGATCAGAAAAGAAAGATGTTTTTCCTTACTTGTTTTCTGTCTGTGACAAAGCACAGAGAGAGACTGATAAAATCAGAGCAAATAGCAAAAAAACAAATAAAGAGAAAGAAAGGATGAGGGGCAAAGCAAATAGAATGTGTTTCCATAAATCATCTTCTATATGATAAATATGAAACACCCTTAGTGATGATCGAATACGTATTCTAGGTACAACATTCTCTGTTATGTCCTGTTTTCTTCTTGGCTGTGTTCTATCTTGGGAAATCTACACGTGACAAGGATGAAAGTCAGTAGAAAACCTGTTCCCACAGAGATTTTTTCAAGTGCTTTTTTTATGGGAGTGTTTTAAATCCTACAGAACTCCAGCATTTCTCTCTCGATTAACTTCCTTCACAGCATCCAAATATTTATAGCATGTATTTTAAAGGGTGTGATATCCATCCCATAAACACTGCATTTTCTTTCAAAGTGTACTTGCAATAATAATTTCATTCACACATTTTCAGAAATGTGTAAATCAGTCTCAAGGAATTATTGTTTGCATAACTGCCTCTCCTCCACCCTATGTTCTGTTACGGTTTTGTCCTCAGTGTTAGTTATATTTACTTCCAGGAATGCCACAGAAACCACAACTTTCAATTGCATTTGCTTTCAGACACGTAAAAGAAACACATGTTAAAGCAATTAATAAAATAATGATGTTCACAGTCCTCTCAAAGTTAGGTCCTGCAGTTTCTCAAGTGGAATGGGCTGCCTGGGGAGGTGGTGGAGTCACCATCACTGGAGGTGTTTAGGAAGAGACTGGATGGGGTGCTTGGTGGCATGGTTTAGTTGATGGTGTTGGATGATAGGTTAGACTCAATGATCTCAAAGGTCTCTTCCAACCTGTTCTGTTCTACTCTATTCCATTCCATTCCATTCCATTTCATTCCATTCCATTCCATGCCATGCCATGCCATGCCATGCCATGCCATTCCATTCCATTCCATTCCATTCCATTCCATTCCATTCCATTCCATTCCATTCCATTCCATTCCATTCCAATGCGAGAACGCAAGTTTCTCAATGCAATGCGCACAGGTCAAGCTGCTCACTTCTCACTCTGAAGAAAGTCACATGAAAATATCTTAGAGCCAGCAGCACATTTTTCTAGAGCAATTATTTGCATCCTTCCTGCCTGTCTCTTCCTCATTCAGTGTATGATTTCTCTCCAGGCATTTGGATCCAAAGCTCTCTGATACCAAAAGACCTCTAGTCGACTTGGCAGAGCTCTGAATGGGCCTGGACTGCTGTAGGGTTGGAGCTAATGAAGGCTGTGGTTTATTCTCCTTTGGTGCCCTCTCGATAAAGTTTGCCAAGCTGCATAAAAAGCAGCAGCTCTTTTTGCACGGGGAAGTGAGCCTGAGCAGAGTGCCACGACCAGAATTATCTGCCAAAGTTCAAGGCAGGCTGGCCAGCGCTGAGACAGGATTTACCTCCTAGTGTGTGGTGAGAGATGAGAATTCGATGCTTTGCTTTGCTTTTTCTGCTTGTGTTTGAGAAGAAAAAGAAAAAAAGGAAAGTTCAAGGCTTTTCACTGAATGAATTGTATTGTGAATGACTGTGTGTTGGGGGATGTGGGGGGAGAGAGCCATAAGTGCACTCAGTTTTACATCCTTGAAGAAAGGAGTAGTGAGAAGGGATAGCGAATGCATTCAGATAGAAGATTACTTCTCAGTTAAAAAAGATCACATTTCAGGCAAATTAAAAGGAGATTTTAACACATATTTCTTCTCCAAAGTCCTAAAGAATGCCTATTTAGCAATGATCTTTCCACCTTCAGAGCATGTTTAAAATGTATCAGCTTCCTGAGGTGGTGCAACTGCTCCATGAAGAAGAACGTTGAGTTATTAGACTCAGTTGTTTTAATATGTTGAGGGAGGCTACCAGAATACTGTGGGACATGTATTTTAAAATGGTTTTCAAAGAAAAAAAAGAAAAAGAAAGAGAAAAACAAACAAATACTTTCATGTCAACCTAGTAAATGGACATTTCCTTGTTATAATTGTAAATGCACTTCCTTTTATTCATGCAGAGAGTCTAAAAAGGGTCACTTCTTTTCTGTGACTCTGGAGAGACTTTCTAAATAGAAGCTGGCATAAATTTGTGCTTTTTAAGAAGTAATAGAAGTAGTCATCCACCATCTGTGTGCTGAAAGTGTACAACAGACTGTGAAGCAAAGGGACAGAGGGTAAAAGAACCTCAGTCCCTGTTACTCAGGTCACTGAGGTGAGCTGCTGCTGTGTAGTCAAGGAGAGATCTGTTGCAAGTGAGAAGCTGAGGGAATCCTTCACAGAATTTTAGCATCATAGAATCATGGTCTGGGTTGGAAGGGAAATTTGACTCTGACACACATTTCCCTTAGGGCTTTGCCATGCTATTCAATGTGTCCTCTGTCCAGTCACTTTTACTTGAGATGGATTGCCTTGGCACCTCAGGCATGGCTACCTAAGGCATATCAGGCAGAAATGAATGTGCATGATTAGATTGCATGTGTGCAGCAAATCTGATGTGTCCAGGCAGAGATGGGCCTGTCTGACCCAGGTAGGAGGGGGACAACATGTGACACTTAGCAGAAGCATGTTGTGTGGGTGCTGTACAGTGTGAGATACGTTCCCCACAGCAAGCAAATCTCTTGAAGAGCCTCATTCCTTGCTCCTGCCCTGGCAGCAGGACTGTGGTGGGAACATACAGCATTTCTCACTTGCTGGTATCTCCTGCTGGCCTGGACATGACAAATTCATGGGCAAATACTCAGGAATATCACATATCATTCAGACAATGTTCTGTACTAGAAAGGGAGGGCACATCTGGAGAAACTCAGATTATAGGAATAATCTTAACCTTACAGGAATGCATCAGAGAGGTGAACAGAATCTTGTACCAGGCAAACGAACCCCAGACCTGGGCATCAGGTGTGTGCTGTCAACAGAGATCCTCACTCTTTTTAAAGCTGTGGAAAAACAACTTCTGAATTTTTCTGCACATTTCAGGCAAAGAATGTTTAGGTTGGGTGTTTTCTTCCCCAGCTATAAATTTGTTATAGCTCCCTAATGACCACTAAAATGTTGGCATGTCAAGCTCTGGAAGAGGTGTTCCCCATCCCAGGGAACTCTTTTCTTTGGTGTGTGTTTTTTTTTTGTTTGCTTTTAATTGAAAGAAAAATAAACATTCCAAAACACATCTGCATACAATATTCTTGATAAAGAGTAACTGAGAGAAAGCATCTGTTAGAGTCTTTCAAATCCAGCACACAGAAAGGAAAAGAGAAGAAGAAGAAGAAGAAAAAATGAGAAGGGTTGTGCTTGCTTATTTTCTTATCTTTCAGAATAAAAGGAATTCTTTCCTCTGCCCACCATCAGCACACAAAATAATATTTATACATGAAAGTGTGATTACAGGAAATGTTACTCCAGGATAAAGACTGTTCTGTGGGTGAGAGAAATTAGGATGTTTTGTTTCTATCAAAGATATTAAAGCAGCCATCTGGATGTAGGTTATGCCATCTGCAAGCTAGTGTCATTGTCTACCTTTCTGGTGCCGGTGTTGTTGATTAGTTGTTGTTTGTTTGCCTGGCAATAAAATTCTGCTTCTTCAAGATAGTGAGAAAATGTTCCATGTGCTTTTGTGCTCAGTCTCTTGAAAAAAAAATAAATTAGAAAATTATAATAGATCAGGATGATGCTGGGGAACAGAATGATGCCGAAGAACAGAATGATGCCAATGTCTTTTCTCAACCAGTTTAAGACATTTTCTCTGCTATTATTTCTGCTCCCATTCTCACAGATTCACAGAATGGTTGAGGTAGGAGAAGGCCAGTTTAGGAAAGATGTTGACTTGCTGGAACGTGTCCAGAGAAGGGCAACAAAGCTGGGGAGGGGTTTGGAGCACAGCGCAATAAGGAGAGGCTGAGGGAGTTGGGGTAGCTTAGCCTGGAGAAGAGGAAGCTCAGGGGAAACCTTACTGCTCTCTACAACTACCTGAAGGGAGGTTGTAGCCACGTGGGGCTTGGTCTCTTCTTCCAGGCAACCAGCATGAGGACCAGAGCGTGAGGATACAGTCTCAAGCTGCACCAGGGGAGGTTTAGGCTGGATGTTAGGAAGAAGTTCTTCATAGAAAGAGTGATTGGCCATTGGAATGCGCTGCCCTGGGAGGTGGTGGAGTCACCATCACTGGAGGTGTTTAGGAAGAGACTGGATGGAGCGCTTGGTGCCATGGTTTAGTTGATTAGATGTGCTGCGTGATAGGTTGGACTCGATGATCTTGAAGGTCTTTTCCAACCTGGTTAATTCTATTCTATTCTATTCTATTCTATTCTATTCTATTCTATTCTATTCTATTCTATTCTATTCTATTCTAGTCTAGTCTAGTCTAGTCTATTCTACTCTACTCTACTCTACTCTACTCTACTCTACTCTACTCTACTCTACTCTACTCTATTCTATCATGCAGAAGTGTAAGCACAATTCTGATCTGGCCAGACACACATTGTTAAATTCTCTCCTGCAAGCAGTGTTGTGTCCTACTCAATTCTCTGCCCTGTTATCCTCCTTGAAGTGTAAATAAGTAGCAATAGGCCTTTGGCTGGAGTATTTTTTGTTTAATGGCAAGCCAAATAAGCAGCTCAGCACCTGCTTTATTTCTTCTTTTCCCCTTTTTTCTTTTTTCTTTTCTTTTTCCCACTTACTCACAGTGAATATCAAATGAAATGAAGCCAATTGCATTTATTTTAATTTATAGGCCAGCTTTAATAAGAAAACTTCTGAAAACATCAGGGAAATAATGACTATGCTTTCCATTACGAGTGTCAGCTTTATTCAAACCCAGGCACTGCAAATATGCATTATCAGCAGATAGAAAGTAATTACCTAAAACCAGGTGCACTATTTGAGAGGAGATCAGAGGCAGGTGGTGACATGGTGGAATTTCTTTGTCTACACTCTGGACTCAAGTCAGGAGAAGTAAGAATCCACAACACATTCCCTCTTCACTGTGTCAGAGTCCACATTCGCTACCTTGCCGATGATGCCTCAGGAGTTGAAGTGGAAAGATGGTTTCATAGTTTCATAGTTTCATTCAGGGTTGGAAGGGACCACAAGGATCATCTAGTTCCAACCCCCCTGCCATGGGCAGGGACACCCCACACTAGATCAGGCTGGACAGAGCCTCATCCAGCCTGGTCTTAAACACCCCCAGGGACGGGGCCTCGACCACCTCCCTGGACAACACATTCCAGGGTCTCACCACTCTCATGGTGAAGAACTTCCTCCTCACATCTAGCCTGAATCTCCCCACCTCCAGCTTCATTCCATTCCCCCTAGTCCTATCACTACCTGAGATCCTGAGAAGTCCTTCCCCAGCCTTCCTGTAGGCCCCCTTCAGATACTGGAATGCCACAATGAGGTCACCTCGGAGCCTTCTCTTCTGCAGACTGAACAGCCCCAACTCCTTCAGTCTGTCCTCATAGGAGAGGTGCTCCAGCCCTCTGATCATCCTTGTGGCTCTTCTCTGGATCCTACAGGATAACACCATTGCTTTCTCAGACCATGGCTGAAGTCCCCACTGGTCTTCCAGGGGCCCCAGTAAGTTACTGTCAGGGCTCCTGGTGTGTTTTTGTGTTTATCATTCCTCTGGTTTTGTGGATGAGGAGCTTCAGTACTGAGAAACGGAATGAACTGGCCAAAGCTATTAATGAATTAGAGCCAGGCTCAGAAATTAAATCCACACAACCCCACAAGGCAATAAATCACGATGATTTTGGTATGCAGAACCCCTTCTTTTCTAAGTGCTGAGAATGCACTTGCCGTGGCCCAAGACACTGATGAGCCTTGAGTCATTTGTAATCAAAGCCACAGTGCATAGGATGTACTGGAAGCAGAACTCTGGGCACATTAACATGTTTGGAAAACCTCTTATTTCCCAAGAATCTGCCTAATGCCTGTGAGGATTTCTTATTATTGCTAAAGTTCCTACTGATGGTACTTTTCCCCACTTCTTTTTTTTAACTTGTTTTCTTTTTCCTTTTTATCCCCAGAATGGTCAACCAGGGCTAATTTATTTAATTGTTTAAAAACAACCCCAAACAACTATGAAGCTCAAGACAACACAGCTCACAGCCTGAAAACAGAAGATTAATTGATCATTCTAAGGTTTTCCACGGTATACTGGGTGATTCTTTCTTTCCTTCATTCCACATCCCTCCCCCCACTCTTCCTCCACTGCTGATTTCAATCAGAGAGAAAGGAAGTGGCTGTTTTCCATAGAGACTGGTGATATTTGGTGAAAAAATAAGGGGTGGGGAGTGAAAGGTGCACAGAAAACAAATAAACAAAAAGTTTACTGATAAATTCCTTTTTATCTCTGCCAAATGCTGCTCCAGTGTGGGAATGGATGGAGCTGGCAGTCACTTTCACTGAGCAGGAAATACCATCTTTAATAAATTCAGTTAAAGGACTGAGTGGACACATAAATCTCTTTGTGTGTGGGTGACAGCGGCAGTGTAATGTCAGAGGAGATCTTAGAGCGTTTAGCCTGCTTGCTGCCTTTTTCCTTGGGCTATTCTGACACACAGTATAAAGCTGCAATATTTATACTTAAAGGAGTATTGCTAATGCAGAATAATGAGGTCACAAGCATGAGAACAAGATGAGAATAGTCTGTGTATAAAATCATGCAAGCTTCTTCAAGATGCTATATTTAATTGCATCGAGACTCCCTTTGCCTTCCTTCCACCTCCCAAAGCCAACATTTTAGTTGGTTATGTGTAACCCACCCTTTAAGTGCCAAGCACTTCCAAGGCTCAAACTTTGCTTGAACTGTTGTCAGAAAATAATGACCACTATTAGTTTCTAAGGCTTTGGCTGTTTACTAGGAATTCTGAAAGCATTCCCTTTTCACAAATGCAGAGCTGTGTTACTAGATCATAGCTACTGGCCTTCTCCCATATATCCCCATCTCTAACTAGAGGTCACCTTCCTGTTTCAAAAACCTATGAACCTGAGTCACCCCAAACTATCTCAACATATAATTCTTTTTATATGCTTCCCATTCCCTTTCTTTAATATTCAAATAATGGAATGGAATGGAATGGAATGGAATGGAATGGAATGGAATGGAATGGAATAGAATAGAATAGAATAGAATAGAATAGAATAGAATGGAATAGAATAGAATAGAATAGAATAGAATAGAATAGAATAGAATAGAATAGAATAGAATAGAATAGAATTAACCAGGTTGGAAAAGACCTTTGAGATCATCAAGTCCAACCTATCATCCAACACTATCTAATCAACTAAACCATGGCAACAAGCACCCCATCCAGTCTCTTCCTAAACACCTCCAGTCATGGTGACTCCACCACCTCCCTGGGCAGCACATCCCAATGGCCAATCTCTCTTTCTGGGAACACTTTCTTCCTCATATCCAGCCTGAACCTCTCCTGGCACAGGTTGAGACTGTGTCCTCTTGTACTGGTGCTGGTTGCCTGGGAGAAGAGACCAACCCTTACCTGGCTACAACCTCCCTTTAATTAGTTGTAGAGAGTAGTAATGTCTCCCCTGAGCCTCCTCTTCTCCAGGCTAAGCAACCCCAGCTCCCTCAGCGTCTCCTCACAGGGCTTGTGCTCTAAACCCCTCCCCAGCTTTGTTGCCCTTCTCTGGACACCTTCCAGCAAGTCAACATCTTTCCTAAACTGAGGGGCCCAGAACTGGACACAGGACTCAAGGTGTGTCCAAACCAGTGCTGATGATGTCAGCAAACTAAAGGAACTGATAAATGAGTTGTCTTCCTAGAGTTTATTGTTTGGAACACAGCCTACCTCTCCCTCTCAGCAGTTCCCATTACAACTTTATTTCTTAGCTACAGATGAAATCCCACCCCAGTTTTTGTGATCATTATTTTCTCTCCAATTTATCCTTACTTTGAAATATTTTAATACTGAAATATTTTGGGACAGAGTTTTAAATTCATTCACTTCTCGGGTGTGAGAGGATGAAAACAAAAGTCAATGCAAAGAGAGTTTGAATAGTATTTTTAATTAAAAAAGAAAAAAACAACCCATTCTACAAACACAATTTCCATCTCCTTATGGTGAAGCTTATTGGTCTCTAAACCACAAGTGCCTTTAAATAATGATTAGTTTTGACTTTTTCAGGTAAACTTCCAAAAACGTGTCACAAAAGACTGATTGCTCTGCAGAGAGCTTCTAAGTATTGTTTTTAAGTGAGCTGAAATCTCACTGTGATAGTCCCTAAGTGTAGTATTTATTTCACAGGTTTCCCATGTGGCCACTCTGTAACAGTGACAATAGAAACCTCCAAAAGCTTATGACATTAAACAATTCAGCTATTATGAAGCAATACTGTTAAATGCTTCACAATAATGAACACATTGCTTCCCCTTCAGGAACTGTTTGGTGGATTTCTCTTCATCTTACCACCTTCTTTCCTGACCAAGATGGTACAAACTGTAAGAAACCACGCATGGTTTCAAACTCATTCTTAGTTTGAATGCTGTGACTGAGGAGAAAGTTGAGGAGCTAGAGATGGGAAACTGAATTAGTTCTGCTTGTAAATTATATTCTTAGACCTTTTCCAGCAGTGACTTCTCGATTTTAGTGCAAATGCCTCCAATATTTTCCAATTCAGAGTGCTCTCTTGCTGTGAGACTTCTTGCTATGAGGCCACCTGGGATCAAAGTTACTTTCCCCCTCCTGTGGTCTCAACCAACTCCATTAGCTCTAATTACAAACACTTCTGCTATATCAACCCAATTTTATGGCTTCCAATGAGTGAGCCTCATAGTGTAGGAGAAAACCCACATGCTACTACTGCCAGTTCTTTCTTCAACATTATTGCTTGCCATAACATCCATGGTTAGCTTTGAGCTAGAATTACTTTGGGTTTTTACCTTGTGTAATCAAAAAGATGCTCAAATTCTTCCTTAAATTACATGATTCCAGAAATGGATGAACTTGGCTGAGGAAAATGCTTCACTGGAATTATTTTTATTGCATTTGCTGGGAGGCCCAGAAAGGGCTTAGGTTTTTATTAATGCCATTAACAACATTTTCTTAATGCACAATTCCATAAAGCAGAACTCTTGTCATTCTATGCATGTAACACACAGAGAAACATGCAGCACTTGCCCTCAGCTTGTTTATGTCAACATTTTTCAAAGTGTTCCTTGAAGTTTCAGCAAAATGGAAGAGGGAAATGGTTTAATTTATCAAGCACTGAGTATGAAATGCTAGGACGATTTGCAGAATCTACCCAAAAGGGGGCAAATAGCACAGCTCTGGATTTCCAACTTAACTGCCTGTGCTGGTTTGAATTAAAACAGAACCATTTGTGTTCAGTGATTCTCCTTTTCAGCTCAGTCTCTCCTCAGCATCTGCACTTTCTGAAGTTAACAGCATGGTTTCACAGTGTGTGCTTCCAGCGGTGATAACACTCAGTGTTTCTAGTTATCACCAGGGGACTGGTGTTCAGATCAAGGTCATTGCTAAATCTCTGGGGGTGCAGAGTGAAAGGCTGCACCTGTGGGGAGGAACAGACAGTGACCCTAAAATGACCAGCGAGGGATTCCAATCAATATGTGTCATATTGGTGAGGGATCACGAGGGTCAGCTTCTTCTCTTCCTCTTCTCCAATGGCCAGTATCCAAGGAGGATTCTGTTCGATCCCAAACCATGAGTTCCTGAATCCATTTCCAGAATCCAGCTGCTGAATCTGGTTCTCATCTAATGCTGAGTCCAGCCTGGGATTTCTGCCACGGCATCAGTGATGACAATGACTAATTGCCACCAGGGAGGCTGGGTTCAAGATTTGGTGTGTATATATTTGTATATATTCTATTTTATTGTTATCATTTTCATTACAGTAGTTTTAGTTTTCTTTACCAATTCATGTCTCTCTCCCTTATTCCCTTTCTCTTCCTTTTGGGACATGAGAGGGACTGGTAGAGAGCATTTGTCACTTGTTTAGTGGCCAGCCCAGAGCTAACCTTTGACACTGTTGCAGGTGGAAAAGAACCAAATCCCCTTATTTAGATGTGAAACCTTCTTACTGTTATTCTTGCTCAGACAAATTCTGTCTGCAGAGGTTTGGAGTTTATCTGAGGAAAGACAGCATTAAACTTATGTCCAGATCACAGCCTGGCTTCCAGCCATACAGGAAAATAGAGAGTCATAAACTGTCCCTTTACTCCCTAGGCATCTCAGGTTTAAGCTCAAGAGAAATAATTTCCAGAGAGTAACTACTTCCCATCTGTATGTTTGCCAGGACTGAGACTGATAGGATAAATATTCCCACTCTCCCTCCCAGTTCCTCCAGAACAGATCAACCAAAGGGTGTTCACTGACTCAGCAAGGAGAGGTTTGAATCATGGACCTGGTGTCAGATCTTTTCCTACTGAAAGTAAAAACATCACTAAGGGAATGCCAGTCTGCCTCCACAGCCGCTGTCAGGAAAGTGTGACAGACTGTATTCACCTTCATTAGTATTGCAAGGTTTAATTTTTAGTCATAGGAATGTTTTGGCAGTTGTTCTTTGTCTTCAGATGTATAAGAGTTTTGCCCATTCCCATCAGGAGGATTTACCCTGAAATCTACTTTTAACTACTTAGCACTGCTGCCTATGCCAGGGGGTTAATTTGTGAAGGATGTTAATATAAGTTGTAGGAACATTCAGCCAAGCTGAATCTGTCCAAAGGTTCCTTCAGCCTGCCAATCAGTTTTAGCAAACCCTGGCATAGGCACTAAAGGAAGAAGCAGATTTGGTTTTTCCCTTGGACTGCTGTTCTCCAGGCTCCAGTGAATTGATTTGTGGTCTTCCTGAGACAGATAGTAGTAAGTTGTGCAAGTTGCAGTCATTCCCTTCTATCAGATTGTCCTCTCTACTTTTTAGTTTGTATAAACTATTTGGAGCCTTCATGTCCCACAGCAATGAGTTCCACAGCCTCTCAGCTGCAGGGTGAGGAATTGCTTTTTTTCCTCCATGTTTTGAACTTGCTGGCTGCTATGATGACCACTAGCTCATAAAACTGTGAAGACAAATCGAAGTTGATGCCCATTCACTCTCAGTGCCATTCACAATTTTGTGGGCCTATGCTGTATTCACACCTCAGCTAGTTCTCTCCATGTGGAAGAACTTACTCATTCCTCGATCAGAAAGCATTGATCACCCTTGGTGACCTTCCCTGAGTTTCTCCAAGGAGCAATTCAGCACAATAAAATGAATCCTTGCTCTGAAGCACTCCCTAGTGGGAATTTGTCTCTTTCTTGTCACAACACAAAAGACTTAAACATAGCAAAGGTCCTACTTGAGCGCCTGAGTTAAGCACTGGGAAAGCTCTGCCACTCTGCCTTGATAGAGTCATAGAATTGTTTTGGTTGGAAAAGAGCTCTAAGATCACTGAGTCCAATCATCAACCTAACACCATAATGGCCATTAAACCATGACCCCAAGTGCCATATCTACACATCTTTTGAAAACTTACAAGGGCAGTTGGTGGTTTAGTAGTCATGAGATGATGGGTGACAGGTTGGACTTGATGATCTTTGAGGTCTTAACCCAAACTTATTGATTCTATGGTTCTATGAAACAATGGTGCCATGGGTTAGCTGTTTGGGTGAGTTGGATTGGTTGATGGGTTGGACACGATGATCTTGAAGGTCTCTTCCAACCTGGTTTGGTTTATTCTAATAAGTTTATTCTAATGACTCCACCACTTTCCTGGGCAGTCTGTTCCAGTGCTTGACCAACATTTTTACTTTAAACATTTGCTTGTTGGCAACAGTTAAAAACAATACAACACTAACATTTTAAAACAACAGACTCATTGCTCTTGTCTCGTGTCAGAAGTAAAGCATTAAAATATAGTTCCAATATGCTGTCTTCCACAAAGAAATACAAACTGCTCTGTGCAAGGAGAAAGTTTGCACAACCTTCACACAGGGTTTTTTTCCACTGCAAGTTTGTCCACAGGCTGGGTAGCTGTGAATTCCTTCCAAACTGGGGTGTGTGCTGGTAGTAATAACAGGGCCTTGTCCTAAGTCCTGCTTACTCAAAGCTTTGATATTGTTACTGCAATTAAGCCTGTTTAATTGAGCCCTAAGGTGGCAAAGTTGTTGACTCATTACTGAATTATTTCCAGCATTAATGTTCTTAATTTTTAATTTAAGATCATGAGAATGAAATCTGGTAATGAAATTAGGGGGAAGACTAAGAATACATGAAAGTTTTCCCTTTCTGGAGTCTCTGCAAGGCTTTTTTTGCTCAGTCTGTTGCATTCCCAAAAGTAATCTCAAAACTTTTCCTGACAGTTGGAGCACAGAAAAAATATGAAAAATGGCACATGGAGGTAAAATTACAGGCAGAGTTCTGGCCATCTGAACCCTGGCCAAGTACCATCTCCATCCTCCTCCTTACCCTCATGCAAACTCCTGTTATGCTTGCACTCACTTTGTAATTTGAGCTATGACTTGGTCTTCCTGCATGTGCGGGGCTGGTGAGCATTAATTTTGCTCCAAAGAAAGAGCTGCCATAATTTTTCATTTAGATAGGAGGAAAGAATATTCCATTTTGTAACAATCATCTTGGTATGTTGGGTGTCTGTCTGAAATGTTTCCAGAAAGCACAGATAAATGGTGTGAGATTTGAAAAACAGGGCACCATATATTTTGGATAGTGTCTAGGAAAGCTTGCAGGATGTCCCAGACTGGCTCTGACTGTGAGGTCTGAGACAGTCTTTCTGACAGAGCAGATCTGTTACTTAGCCAACAGGGAGCCACTTGTTTCTCCCTCTCATTTTTGAAGGCAGAATTGAAACAATATGCCAGCAGGAACAGTAACTCTAGACAAACTCCAGATTAAAGTGGGACTGATGCGGCAAGGAGTTGCAGCAAGAGTTTTGTTGGAAACACATGAGCAGCTCCATTGCTAATGTTCAAGTAGACTGCTGAACATCCAAACACTCATTTAATTGCTCAGGATGTAGTTATGGGATTAGGAACAACAGAAACACTCTTTTCCTAAATATGAAGTATAAATCTACATGTGATTGCTTGGCTCCTTCTTATCCTCACTGAAGCACAAATGATTCATATTCTCCTCATCCTTTTCCCTTCCATTTCTGACTTTGTGATGCACAAGGAAAGGGTGCTTCATGCTGGAGTTTGCTTTTCCATTCATGGTCATGGTAGCATGGTAGCAGCAGGAGTATCAGAAGAACATAATCATATAGTAGCATACAGTTGTTTCCATATCTCCAATGTTATCTTTATATTCTGAGGCCAGAAGGAGATTTTCCTGAGTCCTAATTTACGAGTTACTTTTGGTTTACTTTCATTTTGTTGGGAGAGAGCGGGGGAGCTTTAGTTAGTTTGAACCAGTAGTTCAAATAGCAGAGTAAGTTTTAGGTGAAAACCCCAGACCATTGTAGACTTGCTGGAGAATGAGACTAGAAAATGACATTGCATGGTGAGAGTGGATAGCTCTTAGGACCATACAACCATCCTTTGCCTTTTCTCTGTTCC